>NC_142114.1:26635000-26935000 GCF_056152115.1 Neolamprologus brichardi | reverse complement strand
TCTAATCCAGTTGTGATAAACTCAATTCATTTTTGGAATCAGTTAAGATAAGATAAGATACCTTTATTAGTCCCACGAGTGGGAAATTTCATGTTAAGATCGTCTTTCTCTTTTTACACCAATTACTGGAAACCATATGCTTGCTCCCTCCTTGTCAGGTGGAGGCTTTCAGGTTTGGTGTAAAAATGGTATTATGTCATTACAAGACCTTTATATAAGCAACAAATTTGCCTCTTTCGAGCAGCTGGTAAACAGGTTTTCCATACCCAAATCAATTTTTTTTAAAGATATGTACAATTACGAAACTTTGTATCCTCACATACAAATTGCTTCCCCTCTCGTCCACCTGTCTCAATGCTAGAGGATATTTTTAAAGTCGCATTTGATCATCACCAAATTATTGGTAACATTTATAATAAACTAATCCAACACAGCTCAACCACTCTTAATCATCTGTGGGAAAGTGGGAAAAGGATTTAAATGTTGAAATCTCAGGGTATGACTGGCTGAAAATTGTAATAAGGATTTATTCATCTTCAATTTGCCAAAGTCATCCTGTTATTCAGTTTAAAATTGTACATCGACTACACTGGTCAAAGACCAAATTGTCCAGACTTAGAACCAGATCTGGATCCTACCTGTGATAATTGTAAGTAGGCTCCAGCCACCCTTCTACATATAGTCTGGACATGTTCAATGCTTCATCAGTTTCGGCAATTAGTTTTCTCTACTCTTTCAAAACATTTTAGGAAAGCCATTTGATCCATGTCCCTTTATTGGTCTGTTTGGTACCTTCCCACAGGGGAATAAATATAAGTTGAAAATGATAGCTTTTGTAATCTGTTAGCTAGTAGACTTGTTCTGTTACATTGGAAAGACTCCTCGCTTCCTTCATGTTCAAAATGGATCACAGACGGTATGCAGTATCTTAAACTGGAGAAGATGAGATGCTCCGTCAAACATCTACACTACCTGGCAACTGTTTCTGACATTTATTGACAAATGGAAAGATGGACAATAGCTGCCTCTGTACAATTGTGCGCATCTATAAATGTCACATTTTTTGTCACCCTGCCTACCCCCTTTCTTTTTCCCCTTTAATTCTGGCAGTTTATAAGCAGTATGCCCCTCTGCTTGTATGTTGAATTTGTTGTTGTGATTGTATAATAGTCTCTTTCAATAAAAAGACCTTGATTAAAATAATTAATAATAATAATTCATATCTGATATACAGTGGGGCAAAAAAGTATTTAGTCAGCCACCGATTGTGCAAGTTCCCCCACTTAAAATGATGACAGAGGTCAGTAATTTGCACCAGAGGTACACTTCAACTGTGAGAGACAGAATGTGAAAAAAAAAAAAAAAAAAAAAAAAAAAAAAAAAAAAAAATCCATGAATTCACATGGTGGGATTTGTAAAGAATTTATTCGTAAATCAGGGTGGAAAATAAGTATTTGGTCAATAACAAAAATACAACTCAATACTTTGTAACATAACCTTTGTTGGCAATAACAGAGGTCAAACGTTTACTATAGGTCTTTACCAGGTTTGCACACACAGTAGCTGGTATTTTGGCCCATTCCTCCATGCAGATCTTCTCAAGAGCAGTGATGTTTTGGGGCTGTCGCCGAGCAACACGGACTTTCAACTCCCGCCACAGATTTTCTATGGGGTTGAGGTCTGGAGACTGGCTAGGCCACTCCAGGACTTTCAAATGCTTCTTACGGAGCCACTCCTTTGTTGCCCGGGCGGTGTGTTTTGGATCATTGTCATGTTAGAAGACCCAGCCTCGTTTCATCTTCAAAGTTCTCACTGATGGAAGGAGGTTTTGGCTCAAAATCTCACGATACTTGGCCCCATTCATTCTGTCCTTAACACGGATCAGTCGTCCTGTCCCCTTGGCAGAAAAACAGCCCCATAGCATGATGTTTCCACCCCCATGCTTCACAGTAGGTATGGTGTTCTTGGGATGCAACTCAGTATTCTTCTTCCTCCAAACACGACGAGTTGAGTTTATACCAAAAAGTTCTACTTTGGTTTCATCTGACCACATGACATTCTCCCAATCCTCTGCTGTATCATCCATGTGCTCTCTGGCAAACTTCAGACGGGCCTGGACATGCACTGGCTTCAGCAGCGGAACACGTCTGGCACTGCGGGATTTGATTCCCTGCCGTTGTAGTGTGTTACTGATGGTGACCTTTGTTACTTTGGTCCCAGCTCTCTGCAGGTCATTCACCAGGTCCCCCCGTGTGGTTCTGGGATCTTTGCTCACCGTTCTCATGATCATTTTGACCCCACGGGATGAGATCTTGCGTGGAGCCCCAGATCGAGGGAGATTATCAGTGGTCTTATATGTCTTCCATTTTCTGATGATTGCTCCCACAGTTGATTTTTTCACACCAAGCTGCTTGCCTATTGTAGATTCACTCTTCCCAGTCTGGTGCAGGTCTACAATTCTTTTCCTGGTGTCCTTCGAAAGCTCTTTGGTCTTGGCCATGGCGGAGTTTGGAGTCTGACTGGTTGAGGCTGTGGACAGGTGTCTTTTATACAGATGATGAGGTCAAACAGGTGCCATTCATACAGGTAACGAGTGGGGGACAGAAAAGCTTCTTACAGAAGACGTTACAGGTCTGTGAGAGCCAGGGTTTTTCCTTGTTTGAGGTGACCAAATACTTATTTTCCACCCTGATTTACGAATAAATTCTTTACAAATCCTACCATGTGAATTCATGGATTTTTTTTTCACATTCTGTCTCTCACAGTTGAAGTGTACCTCTGGTGCAAATTACTGACCTCTGTCATCATTTTAAGTGGGGGAACTTGCACAATCGGTGGCTGTCTAAATACTTTTTTGCCCCACTGTATTTTTCAACAAACACACAGAAATTAACTCTTTCAACCGTCAATAATAAAATTGCAACATTTAACAGTGACTGATAAATCATGTTACATCATGAACCAGAAAATTAAAATTTTAGCTAGGACATACTTTGAATATGAAAATAATGGGAAGAGCAGTGTATATTAGCCAGAACAGGCTGGAGTCTGTGTCTTGACTGCATTGACAATTCACTACTGCATTTGTGACTATATCTTTATTTCCCTTGTTGAAATTGTTACAGATCATTTGATTGTAGATTGCACGATTATTACTTATTGCCTCATTGTCTGCTCCACAAATTTAGCAAGACCTTACTTCAAAGGGTTACAATCTCAAGAGTGATCAACTGGCGGTGTGAATATAGTTTTATAAATTCAAAGAATATATGAGATGGTTAAAATACCATTTGCAATTTTAATAACATCTCAGAAAAAAATAAATATTTACTGATATGTGTTTTTATTACTATTTTCAACCATTTTTACTTAAAAAAAACATCAAAAACGTGTAATATTTACATTGTTCATTGCATTCTCACAATTCATCACATAATTATATTAAAATGTAATCATCTGCATCATAAACCAACAGCCCATACACAGATGACACATGCTTTATTGTGTTTTGTTAGCTGAAATTAATTATGTTGCGCTTACATCTAAAATTAATTTCTAGTCTGACTGACTGACAGAAAAATGCTGAAACGTGGTTAACAATGTTTGGTGATTTACAAGTTAAAAGACCTATATATTCAAAAATAAAAATGTTAAATTATTAAAAGACAATTTAAATGTTTTCTTTTTCCAAATTACAAAAACATTCAGTGTGTGTAGCATCCAGATGTCATTTGACATACAAATGACCAGTTTGAATCAAAACTTGCGTGTAGCATATCAAATATTTCACATACCCACAGATGTATTAACAATATCAACTACAAAACACATCTGTCATCAATGAAATCTGGTGTGTTTCTGCAAACGTATTGAAGCTGTTTAAACATAAATAATTTAAAGGCAACACTGTGCAAAGATTGATACTGTTACATAACATTAGACACACCACAAAATATAAATTGTAGTAAGGTCAGGTTTTGCATATGCAAATAGTGGCAAGTACAGTGTGTGCTCTCAGCAGGGGTTTGTATTTCTGAAGCCTTTTGCATAAAGCTGTAAAGAGCAAAAGTTAAACATTTTTATTTATTTATTTTTTTACAATTTAGTGTGACAAAATATTTAAAGACAATTGAAGCTGCTCAAAAGTAATTTGTCTGTTCGGGTTTTTTTCAAAAAAGTAACATCTTAAATAAACTTCAGAAATGTAAAATTTTGCATATTAAAATAGTTTAACCCTGCACCCAATGTGAGTGAAAGTTAGCAGACGTCAGTATTTACTGCAAAGAGTTTGGTAGATTTTAAAGTTGTGAGTTAATATGCGTGAATATTTCAAGGGAATTAATGAGATGTTAAAATACCCTGTGCCATTTTCACAAGGCGGTGATAGACGCTACAGATGTATTGTTTTTTTAATCTTTTTAAATGATACATTTGTCATGATCCTGAGTCCGTGACTCAGTGATTTTGTGTTTGGTGTATTTATTGTTATTATTTTCATTATTATGTATGGGCTGTTTTGGGATGGTTTGTGTTTTGGGATTTTAGATACTGGGTTTCTGGGTTTGTGCTCCCTCTGTTGGTCCCTGGTGTTAGTGTTCCCCTGTCTCGTCAGGTTAATCAGGTCCAGCTGTGTCTCCCACCTGTGTGTGATTTCCCAGTGTCCCTCTGTGTATTTATAGTGTGTGTTTGCCTCTGTTCCTGGTCGCGTCATCTGTGTTCATCCTCTGTGTCACCCTGCGTACTCTGCATTTCTCCGTGAATCCCCTCCATGTTCAGGTTTGCTACTCTTTGGTTTAGTTTCTCCAAGTTTAGTTCATCCTTAGTTCTGTTTTGCCATCCCCACTTTATGTTCAGTATTCTTACAGTTTTTTCTGATGGCTTGAGCACATTTTTTGTAACTATTGGCTATTTTTGCAAAACTCTACACACTAATAAGAAAACTTTTCACCCAATCAGCAAAACATTGTAGTTTTCTTGTAAAAGCAAATAACCCTTGCTTAACTCTCCACACCTTTGTAAAAATGGTATTTTTGTATCCAACAGTTAACACAAGCCATCATATTAATAAGCACACAATGCACCAACTACACACTGATGGTATGAATAAAAAACACATCTGGCTTTTGCGTTCTCTGTGCACAAGGTAGGCTATGTCAGTTTGAGCTCATACTTTTGTCATAGATCCGTAAGCATAAAGGGATCCAAACTTCAAGTACTGGTGTTTATTCACACACATCAAAACAAACACAAGTGTTTATTTCCAAGTATAGGATTATTTGCAATCGCCATATTGACTATATGGGTTTCTTGGTCTGCAGTGAACATGCTTCCTCTGCCCCCAGCATCTGGTCATCTAGCAATTCTGTAAAGTAACAATTTTAGTATCTTTACATCTATGGTATTGTTGTGTTCCTCATTGGCATATGGCAGTGCTACAAATCTTAGTGCGAAGTGACTGTACTAACTGATTCTCATTTCAAAATGTCCTTATGATGCCTGTAGCGGCGCGAGTTAGGCTGAACCCGTCGGCCAGCTTCCCTCAGGGTCATTCCATGGTTGATTACATGGTCCACTATTGTAGCTCTGATGTCATCAGCAATTCTATTTCTTACTCTTCTTACCCTTCCTCTCCCCCCCTCCTCGTCCTCCTCTCCCCCCTCCTCATCCTCCTCTTGCTCCTCCTTGTCCTTGTCGTCCTCTTCATCCTACTTCTTCACCTCCACGTCCTCTTCCTCGGCCTTCTCTACTTCTCACTCTTCCTGCTCCCTCCATTGTACTCCACACACAGAGCTTACCTGTATTATAGTGCTTAGGCTGATTGCAAAGTGAACTAATTATCTAAAAAAGTTTTCACATGTGACAGTGTGCCAGACAGTTGGCAAAATAGTGTAAATAATAGCCTTAAATGTGTATAGTTTTGCTAGGAGTACGTTGATCATTTGGAAATTGAGTGTAAAGCAGTGAGTTGTGTTTGCAGTTCTGCAAAAAGAGTGCTGTGCAGTGGATTGTAGCTACAGGTTTGCAAAGTGTGTGTTACAAAATGGCAAACTGAGTGCAAAGCAGTGTTTGTGCTTTTAGTTTTGGAAACTCTGTGAGTGGTTTTGCTATAAGTATTAATAGTTTTAGGAATTGTGCTCTAAGAATCACAGTTAGGGTTTAAGCATTCAGAAAAAACTGTAATAAATCACACTCGCATCTGAATAAGTGCTGCATTTGAGTCCTCCTTTCTACGCTTCACACGGCTGCTGCCCCAGTCGTGAAAACATTAAAAGCCAATTGAAGTTAAAGATATTTTCTGTATTTTTAAGTTTTAAGAACTGACGATGTTAAGATTTTCATCATTAGAACTGAGTATAGAGGAACAGAGGCACAGCTCAGGTTGAGTGTTTTCAAATTCAAATTCAAATTTTATTTGTCACATACACAGTACGATATGCAGTGAAATGCTTAGACAACTGCTCGTGACCTAAAAAAAAAAGACTATGGATAGGAAATGAATATGAAAATTAAAATGAGGGGTAAATTTAACTAGGAAGGAATAAAATAAAATATAAAAATTAAAGTTAAAAATAAAATAACTGTACAACAAAACACACAAATACACAATATAGAAAATATATAAGAATATATGAAGAAATATAGAACAATAACAGCAGCTGTACAAGTACTAAATGGCAATGAAGAAATATAATGTCCAGGGTTGTGCAATCCACATATTTTTTTTATATTTTTCGAGATGTAATTTGAGTGGCATGGCTACATTTGGAAGTGTGTAGTGATAGTGCATATACTAGACAAAGGATGTTGAACATGGACCTGGGAGGAGGAAAAGAGGAAGATCACAGAAGATATTAATGAAGGAGGACGACATTCAGAGGCTTGCGTTCACTGGGTAAACTACTAAATCATAAATTATGGTTTGTTTGTTTGTAACATGGTTTGTGTCAAGAAATTCTGTTGTAATATATATTTAGTAGATAAAGGTCAAGTAAATGACACATGGATACTTTATTAATACAATGATTTACTAAGTAAAAAACTTGATGGTAGTAACTGCATATGTTTTTAGCCTGTCTTTAAAAGTGTGTGCCTTGTGACTGATAAACAAATTCTCCTAGATTTTGTTTTTTCAAAGGTTTTATTTATAAATGAAACCACGTGACATCTCTTGGTTTATTATTAAGCAGTAATAAGCCATGTGGAATTATTTTTTCTTTTGACTCTTTTTATGGCTAAATGATTGGAAAGTTAAATAACTTAGTCATATACCTATTAATAGCCATTAGTTTGAGTTTGTTTGAGTTGGATTTAAATCTTTTTAAATATATGATTTCATTTTTAAAAGTAGTCTGTTCCTAGATTTAACCTGGAGTGCCACTGTTGCAGTTCAATAGTTGAATGAACCTGGAATTTAAATCTGAAAACAAAACAAAAATAATTAGTCAGAAGTAACCTTTTCACATTTTGACGTAACATTTTATCATATTTTCCTTCATTATTCATACATTTACACTACACTGCACAGACAACACTCATTTGATTTGAATAATTGTAGTATTTTATAGAAGAAATCATTTAGGTTTTATAAGTCACTTTGTATAATCTTATTTTTGAAAACTGCTCTACAAATATGCTACACAATGCATTGGCTTGTTTTATTACTAGAAATGTTTGATGTATCTATTAAACTTAACTTTCCTAATCATGATGTAATCACATTGTAAGGTTGCTTTTATGGGATTTAGTGTGTTTATTTCCAGCATTGAAGAATAAATAAATCAAACATGGTTGGCCACCGTCAAATCAGAGAAAAGTGTCTTAATCTTTTAAACGTCCCTAAACATCTCCCTAATGTCTAATTTGATCATCTGTTTAGAGCTAAGTCCAGTGATCAGCTATTATCCATTTAGCAACACTCAATACGACTGTGACATGAATGAGTACCCACACACACGGCGTTGCAAATCGCTTTGCGTTCTATTGTTTATAGATTTTTACACTCTCTGTCTGAGCAACTTTCCAGCTGCCACACAGTTGTCCCCTCCAGTTCCAGCAACATCCTTTAAAGGGAAGATTCAAGGATGGAGGTCAGGTGTGTGAGTCAGCCTCTTCTGACACCACAACCTGCTACTCCATTTCTCCCCTGCAGCTGAGCTATAAACCACACCCCGCCAAACCACCAACAAATGTCATCAGTAAAATGTGTTGTGTGTCATTAAATATTTTAAAGGTTTTACTGCCTAATCAGCTGCCACTACTTGCTGTTCAATTATAAGCTTGTAAGGCTTCAGTATCACATCCTAAATGGCACCTGCGGGCCATGACAGAATTTGCCGTGCCCTCTTTGATGTGGCAACTTAAGCAGCTGTTGTTTGTTAGCTGGCTCGTTGTCAGCTATCCGTAGATGAGAGAGTCTCATATCCAATCTGCTAACGTGAAGCATTTGCCACAATATTGGATAGAAATGGTGGAGGAGAAGAAAGACATATTAAGATGATGATAATATACATGTACAAATGCTAAATGGTTATATCTAGTTTGAAAGATCTATTTGTGATCTTTAAATTAATAGTAAATTATAAGGTGTAATGTTTTTAGCCGCTCTCCAGCAACATACATAAAATGCGATTAGGCAGAACAGAGATGCCCAACAACAGCATTGTATTTAATGGATTAATGCTAAGCTTCTGAAAATTTACTGAATTTGCCGGAAGAACCAAACCGAGGGATTAATGAAGTTTTATCTATCCATCTATTTTGTCAAATCATTGCAATACATAACTAAACAGCAGTCTATGTATATTTATGAGTACAGCAGTCGTCCTTCTATTACATAACTTTTAAAAATTACTTTAAACAGCTTTTAAAATGCTTGCTTTTAACGACTGAATTCGGTTTACTATGGTTAATAACATGTACAAAACAGACAGTACTGTTTTTCATCTCTCCTTTAACTGCAGCATTACATTTTTTTGTTCAAAAGAAAAGAAAAAAGATATGAATGCAAATTAAATTGGGCCATGTACTCCAGGGCTGAGCATCACTCTTCAAAGCCTGCTGGAGATTTCTTCCTTTTAAAAGTGAGTTTTTCATTCCCACTGGAAGTGGTTGCTATTAGGAGGTCATGTGATTGTTGTGGTTTTCTCTTCAATGTTGTCTTTACCTTACAATACAAAGTTCCTTGAGGCAACTGTGGTTGTGATTGGAACTGAAAAATGTAATTGAATTATGGGTGCCCAATGTGACATTTCCTCCTCTTCCTTTTTACTTGCACTCGGTGGTTAGGTTTAGTCAATAAACACAACTTGGTTATGGCTGAGAAAGGTTTGCAGTTTGGGTTAAAGCATGCTCTTTCATGTTGTTTCAGTTTAGCTCACTGGCTGAGCAGGTGACCTTATGCCACATGGCTCCCTTCAAGTCTGTGTGTCTCTCCTGCTCTCTCTTCTTCTTGTATACTGCACTGTCCAGTGAAGGTGAAAAATACTCCATATACAAGAAGAGACATTGCACAGATGTATCATATTATAAAAATCACAGAAATCACAGATCAAGCAGTGAGAATAGTTTTGTATTTACCAAGTAAAACCTTGTAGAAAGTCAAATATAACTTCAAAGAGGACTTTGCCTCTGTCATCTAGTGCGACAGTAAAAATAAAGAGATATATTGCACTAATAAATTACCCCTCCGTGGTGTTAAGTTTTTAAGTGAGGGTTTACAACTGGTTGTAAAGATGCAAAAAGGAATGCTGAGGATCTGTTTGACTGTTGGTCATTTAGGGCCCACTTGCCATTTGGTGCAATATCCTGAACTAAATGCTGGAGACTCATAAATGCACAAAATGGGTTTTATTAACTTTGTGGGAAAGCATTCCAAGCTGCAAAAAGGCACAATACTGAATACAACACCTCCTTGAACTGCTACATGTGCTTTTGAGTACATTCACTCAAGTGGTGCACTGTACAATAACTTGGAGATACATTTATGTACCACTCCTACCGATCCAGTATGCTGACTGCAATTGTCATTCATGGCTAAGATTCAAATAAAAAGACCTGCCCATTTATGGGGATCTAGAATATAAAAACTTTCATGACTCTCGTGATAATGTTCTTTGGAAAGAAATATAACGGCCTGGGCGCTGGTGGAGCAATATATTTCACAAATAATACGTTTAAAAAATACGTTTTAAAGGTATAAAAGTTGTTTAATTCTTGCAGATGTAAAACAAAACTGTTGTTTAGTGGTAAAAAAATAATAATAATGTGTTGAAGTTTTGTGCATTTCTATGTGTAAATTATAATGTAAATTAATTCTGTTCACTCAATCTGGAAATCTCACCATCAGTTTCTGTTTTGAACATTTTACACATCCGTCTGGAACGAGGTAAATCTGGACTCATTAGAACACATTAACATTTTCTATTGCTCATGAGTCTAACATGTATGCTTACTAGTAAACCAAAGCCTTTTTTCCCCCAGATTAGCCTCACTGCTACTGGTATATTCGGACTATATAGCTATTAAGTCCGAATTACTTCAGATCCCTTCATATTGTCCATATGGAAAAGCTCTTTTGTCTTTTCTATTTAACATATGCATGAGTTGCACTTCTTATTTTGCACAAAATTTCATTTCACCAGACCTTAAAGTGAGCTCTATTCACAATCATTTAAAAAACAAAAAAAACAATTAAAAAATATGGATTCACTACTATCCTTAAATGCTTTAATAACGCACTGGATAGAATTTCCTTAGTTGTCCTCCTTCCTTGATGCAAGTCAATAATTTGTCTCTTTTGAAACAGAATAATATCTTTTCCATGACTACAGGATCTGTCTTCAGGTGTGGTTGTTTAAGAGAAGTTGGTTAAATAACCTGTTGCCAGCCACTACAGTAATTATCCAATCTAGAGCTCTTTACTGTTTGCCCAGTTAAAACCCTGGTGGTGACTTTTTAGGAGGGCAGTATTTATAGTTTCACTGTGAGCTAAAATGAGTTTGACACCACTGGTTTAGGTATTTGGCACATTTGGAGCAGATAGTATTCTATGAGTAGTGCTATCCACACATTAAGATACAGTGTGTAGTATTAAGATATATGTGGTCAATATCCAGCTTGTCTTAGAGCACCATCATCTGGCAAAAATGTATCAAGTGCCCTGATTTATGGCTAAATATCTGTATTGCTATCAGATTCAGCTCTACTGTGTGTTTATTGATGTGTAGCAAATCTTACCATGCTTACATGTTAAACTAAAATGGAAAACAGGTTAACATTAAACTTGCTTTACATCAGATGCTAATATTCTCAACACAGTTGTTACATGGCATCATTATAAATGCCTATAGAGTCATAGCCTGCTAACTTAATGTGAATAGATCATAGTATCTTGGCCCTATGCCACAATAATCAATGATGGATGGCTTAATACATGCAAATGAAAACAAATGAATATTGGGAAGATGGACAGTAAGAAAAAATGTAAGTGATGCTAAGTGGGACATAGGAAAGAGAGAAGAAGCGGCGCGGGGGAGGATGGATAAAGAAAGGAGGACAGGGGAAGACTGAGGTGGGAGGGAGGTCTAGCAGCAGCAGGCTGTAGGAATGTTTCACATGCCTGTCCTCTGCATGACCTCGCCTCCCTGGAGTGTGGGAGATACTGGGAGTAATTAGCCTCTTTTAACATTGGAGCTGTGCTGCCTCTCTGCCTCAATGGGGTTAGCAGTGGCATTGAAGGAGATCAAGTGTATTTATATTTTAAAAAATAGCTTTGGCTTCCTGCTTTGGCACCACACGCAGTAGCACTCTGTGCCTTTCCAGTGGATAGACACAGACAACTACATGTGCAGATTCTTTTGTGTCTTTTTTGTTTTAGGTTATTCCAGTCATTTCCAGTTAAAAAATGCTGTAAATTACTTCCATTATCTTGAAGTGGAACAGATTTCCTTCCCCCACCCACTAACCCATCTTACAGCTGACCTACTTTATCTTCTGGTAGATTTAATTATGAATTCTTCTAACTGGAAATACTTCTCACTTAGAGTCAAGGATCAAGAATTAAACCGGACATGAATTAAGAGAAACGGAGCCTGGAAGGTATTGATTTTGTAAAAGGCCACATGGTTTTAATCATGGAATGCCAATACCAGTGTTATCACATTTACTTTGATGACCTTTATTTAAAACAGATGGGTCTCTCTTTTTAACTCTTTACCCCTTGAAAACCTACGAGGAGTAACTGGTAAAGCGCTTTTCTCAACAGAGTGCTTCCTGTCATATTTCAGGCCTGCTTATAGAACAAAATGACTGGCTGTGCATCAGACTTTAGTGAGCATGGTCTCTGCCTATTCTAATGGTTGTCAAACCATGTCTTTATTGAGGGGTCAAAACTTGTAACTAAGGGTACAAGGAGGTTGTCAAATGTCATCTTTATTCAGGAAAGAGTTAAAAGCATAAAGCTGAAAAGAGTGTGCACAATTCTGAAAAAACAAGTAGAAGGACATTGGCATTTAAATAACAATCAGCTATTTATTGTCTTCATACAGGTGAGTCGGCAGTCTGAAGTTTAACCTCCAAACCAAGTGAGCTGCTGTGTTGACTCTGGAACAAAATCTGATGTATTCAAGGCTAATCAGCTACATTGTTGGTTTGAAAACACATTTGCCTACCTGTCCTCTGTACCATGCATGTTCTCCCCATGTTTGCTTGGGTTCTTTCCAGATGCTCTGGCTTCCTCCCAGAGTCCAAAGACATGCAGTTAGTGGGGTTAGGTTAATTGGTGATTCTAAATTTCCTATAGGTGTAAATGTGAGTGTGAATAGTTGTCTGTCTCTGTGTGTTAGGCCTGGGTCAGATTGACATCTTGTCCACCCCCCTCTCACTCTATGGTAGCTGGGATAGGTTCCAGCACCCCATGACCCTGATAAGGATAAGCAGAAGAAGAATGGATGGATGGCTGGAATTGCTAGTTGGTTGGTACAGTGTAGTGGTGATGTCTTCTGGCTCTAAACATTACTTTTAAATAACACTACTCATAATTTCAGTAATACTTATAGTTCTGACATCCTATCCTCACTGATGCTCATGAGCATCTTGGGAAGTAACTAAAAGAATAGGCTCGTGGAAATTAACTTTCTCTGAAGAGTGGCTGGGCTCCCTTAAGGGGAAGAGCTCAGTCATTTGGGTGGGACTCCAAGCACAGTCTCTACTCCTTCATAACAAAAGGAACTATTTACCAGATTAATTAGTATACCTCCCAGGTCAGGTGTTTTAAGCCTATTCTACAAGCAGGAGGCCTGTGCAAACTCAGGACACCCTGGAGCGGTGGCTGGGCAGAGGGAGTTCTCTCTAGGCATCTCTGCTTTGACTGTTACCCTCATGATAAAAACGTAAAACTACAGTTGTAGTAACAATATTGTTACTGCCTTACATTTCCTTTCAAAAACATTACATTTGATAACATTGTAAGAAAATTACCCCAGCTTTAGCATAAAGTCGCAGTTATGGCTGTTTAATACACTATATTTATGTTGTTCTAAGGTGGTAGGGTGGTTAGCACATTTGCTTTGCAAGAGAAAGGTTGCTTTTTTGATTCAGGTCAGACACATAAAGTCTCTTTGGTAAAACTGTCAAATCAAACATTAGTTTCAAACAAGTAGCTTTTCTTTGATATTGATTCACTGGGGCAGAAAAGTCTCTGAACGGTCCGGTGATCATACAGCTGTCACTATGTAAGAGGTTGCAAATTATGACAAACGCAACATTAGCATAACATAATGTGTGTAAGGAACACAGTAACTTTTTTCTGTCTAAAGTCTCAGTTATTCAAACATAGATATAAATAAAAGAAATAAGACAGAAAGAAAGTACACTGTCAGTGGTTCCATATTGTAGTAATTATTATATATTAGCCTCATTTACAAGCAAAAGCTCCCTGGTTTGAGACTGGGAGAAGATACAAATCTAGTTTCACGAGGTCCCAAGCTGGAAAAATGGGAGGGTTGCATCAGAAAGGGCATCCGGTGTAAATCTGTGACAAAATCTATGCAGCCAAAAGTATCACAGTTTATCACCGTATCCTGTGAGCAAATTTTAAGAACATTTTTAGACTCTGTTGGTTTGCATTATTTGAAAACTCTGTGTACCAAATATTTCATCAGCAGTTTCTTTTTGCTTGTTGTATAAAAATAACTACAGTTGCATTACTTTGATTAAAAACATGAGGATTTAGGCTCAAGTTCTTGCTATCGGATTCAAAATTTTCCCTATGTTGTCCTATGAAACATATTTGCAAACTAATAATTCTTTGTAATAAAAAGAAATTAAATGCAGTAACAGCTAAGTTTAGGAGAGGAGTCTGTTAGAAAAAGTAACTGCTAAGTTTATTCTGACCTGAAATCAAGATGAAGGAATAAGTTCTCCCTTCAAGCAAACGTGCACTGGATTTTTAACAGGAGAAAAGCTGATATAGTTTTTCATGAGTAGAAAGAAGAAATAGTTGCAAAACCACAGGTATTCTTCCTCCAAAAGTTGGCTACAGCTAGCATCCAGCTCTTACTATATTAAATACTCTTACAGTATATAAAAAACTATTATTTTACATCAACAAGCCATCATAAACATCAAATCCATGTTGCAAAACCATCTTAACGTAATAAAACCTATTTTAACTGTAGTAAATATTCAGAACTTACCATGAATTTTCCTCAACAAGATTTCTCAGTTAGTCTATTTATTCTTCATCAGCTCTTCCTTTCTTATTTTCTTATTCTTATTTTTCAAGAATAAAACCTAAAGTCAAATCTTCTGTGCGAACATTACAAAGAGCTACTTTTGCCATTGGAGTCTAGACTTATGGGGTAAATCAAACTTGGCACCGACATGTGTTGGGACAGGACAATTTTACACATTTTACCATCTTTTTCAGAAATAGATGTTACTATTTTATAAAAAATAATATCTCTCAGTGTTCTCATGTTTTCTATTGCTTTGAGGGGTTTGTAAAGTACTGCATTCTGTTTTTATTTATATTTTACACAATACCCAACTCTTTAAGAACTTTGGATGAAAAAGATTTTTCAAAAGCAGGAACGGTCTAATTTATAAGGTTGACAAAATTTCTAGGGTTAAAAAGCAAAGCCAACACTGCCTTAAACTTCTATTCTTTTTAATGAGCAGGAGTTGAGTAACTCCTTTGGCTGCAAATTGACTTCCTGTTGTGTGGAAAAATGGTCCTTGACTCCATTTCTTTTTGAGCTCAGTAAACACTTTGGGGTGAACTCTGTGGGCTCAGTTACTAGTTTCCAGTTGGCTGGGGCCAGCAGTCTTGTTTCACTGCAGGCTAATGTCAATGCACATGTAGAAAACATGGTCATATTGCTTTTATTGAGTGGTTACATATAAAAACCTGACTCTGACACAGCCTTCATGCGATATCACATGATCACACGATGTCTGTGGCTAGTTGCAGGTGGTGTTGTAACATCTTGGGGAAAAAAAGCAAATAACTGCTTTTGTAGATTCAAATTATGAATTATTAGTCCAACCTACTACTACTTCTGCTACTCAATATTGGGCTTTGGACAAGTTCCTCCATCATTGCGTTTTTAAACCACACACCACAAGCACAAGTTAGATATAACCAAGGAACACTACACACTTGTTGGCTATTGATTTGTCAATCACATGGTAAAGCAAACTCTGCTTTAATCTCTTCTTTAGCTCTAATAGTGACCATATTTGCAAAATGAGCTTTATGTTGTATGAATTTATTGAAACTAAGAGAGGAGACCATAAAATCAAGGGGCTACTTCCCAG
Source organism: Neolamprologus brichardi (assembly GCF_056152115.1). NCBI lineage: Eukaryota > Metazoa > Chordata > Actinopteri > Cichliformes > Cichlidae > Neolamprologus > Neolamprologus brichardi. The sequence goes on along the minus strand of NC_142114.1, from coordinate 26,919,184 downwards.
TAAAGTTCAATCAGACCAAAAGAAGTCATTCCCCTGCTGGCAATTGGGAAAAATGCAGGTTTAAGGTAAGAGTGAACAATACCTGTGAAAGAAGCATAGCAAGAAATCAAGTGAAGTAATGCAGTTGTTTTTAATGAAAAAGAAAGATACGTAATTAATATGGAACAAGGGATGAAATGTAATGACTTAATTACTGTACATCTGCTCAAAAACAGGTAAAAGGTGGAGCTTAATAACAAGAATAATTATTATTATTTTTGTTACTATTATAATAATGAACTTTTCAACATTCTATAAAAGCCACTTGCTAGGTAAGATATTAGCACCAAAAATAAATAAGGATATAAGAATTAAAAAAATGTCAGTGTGATTTAACACAGAATACTTCAGCCAACTTCAACAGGTTCGTTCCTACTGATGCTGTTGAATTTATTGTGTTTTATGTGAAATTGTCTCTGTAAATTAATTATATACTATGTGTAGTTGTCATCATTAAGGCTGCTGATTGGTTGAATTTTTGTAACTTTCTGACTTGCTGTCTCCCTCTGAATCCAGTCTCTATGATAAGCTATAACCTAACTATGGTAAGTGAACTTAATTTCAGCTCCATATAGCAGGGACATGAATACATATTGTCAGCTATCTCAAGCACTATCAAGGCAAACCTTAATTCTTACAGGTCTCCAAAATATTCAGACTTATGATGAATTTCCAACTTTCCCCACAATAATCAAGGGATTCTTTTTTGTATTCAATGATTTAAAAAAAAAAAAAAGTGTAGTAAACGTGAGTCTTTTTTTCCCCTTTTTTTTGTTTGTTTTGTTTTGCTGCTGATACAACCAAAGGACCCTTGTGGGACAATTAAAGGATTATTCTTTTCCATTCTATTCTATTACAGATGTGTATATGTAAAAAAAAAAAAAGTCCACTTCAGAATATATAATAGTAAATATTTCATACATCTGTGCCTCGTGTTGGCACTCAGCTGATTCTAATTACATTTTAAAGACAGAAACTCTGATGTGAGGTGGGTCCTCGTATTGCATCGTTAGTAATGTAGGTAAATGTTTCGTGGCACTTTTCTGTGATTGTTCATTGTTGATACTTTTACTGTCCATTCTGAGTCCGTTATAAGAGGTGAAGTCCTTTATCAATAGTGGCAAACTTTTAATTTTAACTCTCTGAAGTTAGCTCCTGAAAGGTATCTCGACTGAGGCCGGCTGCTTTTATCTTTTCCACCCTGTACGGATACTTTTACTCGAGTAAAGGACCTCAGTGCTCGTTTCCACCTCTGCTGGTGATGTCAGACAGCGGCTGGGTCATGTGAAGGGCAGCAGCGGAGGAGGAGGTTCACGGAGAGTTCAGTCGCATACATTAGGTAACACCATCGGTCGCTGTGACATAACTAGTATGAAGCAGGTTGAATTGAGACATTTGTCAATAAAGAAGAGATAAGTGGAAGAAGTTCTGCAACAAACTTTGTTATGCAAAGCAGCCTGAATGCGCTTTACCGATGCTCTCTGATGGAGGACTGGCTGGCTGCGCATCAACATGCAGTTTGTGACCATCTGTGGGAAATATAGGTTTGTTCCTGCTCCCCTCTGAACATAACGCAGACATGCTTCACTGTTAACACAGTTTGCATCAAGTGGGTTTTAAACTACTTCGGTGCAGAGAGAAATCACCCTCTCTGAAGGATTTTCCTATGCCGGCGACATTCCCATACGGACTTCACGGAGACTCACGACAGATCATGTTCGACTATATGGAGTTTCAAGTTTTCGGACCCGGGGAAATCGTGGACTTCTACAGCACTTCCAGTCCTTCGTGCATGTTGCAGGAGCAAGACCAGGATTTGGCAGCGTTCTTCCCCGAGCTGATCGAGTCCGACTGGCAGGAGCACCGGTACTCGCAATGTAGGTGAAACTGAGGATGAGTGATGTTGTGGTGCGCAGAAAGATCCTAATTTGTTTTGGTGTCCAGTGGAAAAAATATATAAATTCAATTCAGATCAATTCACTTTAATTTGTATAGCGCCAAATGCCTCGAGGGGCTTAATCCTCTGAAGAGAAACCAGAGTAAGGCCATGTGATTTTACTGACATTATTTCACCCAGAATGAGAAACACCCACGTTTGCCTCCATCTGTGCAGGATGTCCTCCAACCTGAAACCTCAAAAGGTTCTCAAAACGAATTTATATTAAGTGAATTTCTTTCCAGTTTAACCAGAATTTATAAAGCATCAAATCTGTAAACTGTAAAAGATTACATTAAATATTTAAACAAACTGGGGGGAAATAAAGGTAGAGTTTAAAAAAAACAAACATGTATTACATGATAAAAGAGTGTTTCTTATTACACTGACATGGACTGTAATTGTTTAAAAAGCCGGTTATAATATACTTTAATACCTTAACAAACTGGTGCAAGACTGTGAATACATGCAAGTTTAAATTCAGTGCAGACACTGGCAGCAAACCAGTGCAAGGATAGTTTTCTCTTAGTTTATGACTTCAGTATTGTATTTAATCAAATGTGCATTTAGCTTTTTATTTAGATCTTTCTACTTTCGAATCAGGAAATTGTGATTTGATTGTGTTTGCAAAGGGATGCATTTATATAACACTAACATCCACATTAACATACCTGTACAAACATAATGGACTTTAAGCCTCTTATCCCTCTAGGATCAACACACACACCTTCAAAGTAAAGCCCAAGGACGATTTGAACCCAGAAACCTCTTGCTGGTATTAACCACTGCACTGACCATGATGAAACTGGACTTCATCATATTGTGTATCAACTGCTATTAAATGGTCACGAGCTGCCTTTTAATATTTAAAGGCTGAGATAAAATGAAGCGTTATCTATTCTACATTCTTGTGCTCTGTATCTAAATGCTTTGATGCTTTCCGGGAGCCTCTTTTCTCTTAATAGATAAAGGATGTGAGAAGAAAGTGAAAACAGACTACTGAGCACATGGCAGCTCATGTCTGTGTGGTCGTCTTGGTCTGTGTTTGGGTCTGTCCAGGGACGGTCACTTTGGTGTCACCCTGGGTTCACCGGACGGTCACCGGCTCAAGAGGTCAGAGGAGAGTCAGACTGTTGCCAAAAGTGGAAGTAGCATTTTTAGTGGAATAAAGCATCAGTACAGCAATTTAAAAAAAATAAAATGTCAATCCTGGAGTACAACCTGGAATTTGGGAAAACCTGGAAACTAGGCAAGAAAATCTATTAGACTTTAGATATTTTGGTCCTTCTGATCAGGTTTGGGTTTTTATTCTCCCTCCCACAAATAATAATAATAATAAGTTTATTTTAGCAATAGAACATACAATAGCATGTTAGAAATGTGGACAAAACGTACATAAGTGGATTTTACAAAAACAAAATAAAACTATATAACATTTTATTTTTTAGTGTAATCACTGAATTGCTATTTACTCATATGATGGTAAATATCTGTTGTTTTAGTCAATGCAAGCAAAACTGCCACAATGTGGCTGTTTCCAACTTCTTTCTACATGACAGAAAATAAAATATTGTTGTGTAATAAACTGAACGCTGACAAGTTATGATGACCACATTTCATTTGTTTCTGACATTTCATTGGATAATCAAGAAAAAGATTATTGTAGGTCAGAAATAACTTTGAATTAACCTGATAATTATTATCATTACTGATAAATCTGCATACCGTTTTCCCTTGAAAAAAATCTTCAAATGTGAAGTTAACTGACAATAATTTCACAATAAGAAAAGAAAAAATCTGTAAATATATTACAGTTGATAATCTGTAAATGTAGTTTTTGTTTGTCATGATTTAAACAGCTTATCTGATTGTAGCAAGCTAAAAAACATTAGAAAAATAGGAAGTTCCTTTACCGAAGGTTGCAGGTTGCATAACAGGCAACTGAGGTTATTCACAAAAATAAAGGGTGAATCTCTGCTTTCAGTATCGCTAATAAATAACCCAGCAGGCATCAAGCAGCATGCGGCCTTAATAATTAAGCTTTACTAGTCTTTAATACCAAGTCAAGCATTTGTTATTTTATCCAGCTACATGTTGCAGCTCCTGTCTTACTGTAAACCACAATCAAAGGCTTTTAAACTTATCTCTGCCTCCAAAATCTTTTAATGTTTTTCTAGATTTATTGTTTGACTCAAACAGTGCATTGTGGTATACATCAAACAGCACCATCTAAATTGGGATGGGGGCAACCCTCTTTCCCCTACCAAATCACTTACACCACCCTGCCACACACACTTTCTGTTTCTCCGTCCTCCCTCTCATCAGTCAGTTGGGCTTGTGGCATGCTCCTGCATTGTTTTGGATCTGGGGAGCAATCGGCCTGATGGGGGTGTCCTAGTTTGACCCGCCGATTCCAGGTTCAACCAGAGGCCACGGATTCAAGGGGATGGATATGAACAATTTTTCTCGTTTTGTCCCCTTTTCAAAACAGCTTTCTTGGTTTTGTGTCAGGGCTGGAGCAGCGGAGGTGATCAGAGAGCCAGCAGGGAGGCCGAACGAGCCCCCCAGGCCGGACAAAGTATCTTCTTGGAAATGGCTTTAAAGTGGGAGTGTTGAGTGCTGTGGTGGATGTGAAGTGAAACATTCAGTGGAAAAAATGCTGTGCTACAGTAGGTCACCACATGTGGAAAGCTGTAGATATATTACTGAGTCTGTTTGTGACTCATTTTCAAATTTATGAAGCAGAGATGTGATACATGCCTGTTTAATTTTATTTGTGTAAACTGAGCATTGTGTTTGAAGTAGTGGGGCTGTACAGGATCATGCTATAATCTGCCACAGAAAAAAAGCAAGATTAGTCGACGCTTGGCTCAGTGAAGGAATCACAAGGTGATTTCATCAAAAAGTTGGTTGCTCAGGTCTGATCGGCCACGATCGGTGCCTGAATATATGTGTAACCACTCTCAGGGGCCAGTGTAGGGTCAATCTATCCTATTGTCATGACTAAAAATTAACAGAAGGTGCTTTGTATATTTGGACACAATAAAGCTTTTTTCGTTCCTTTGTTGTTTTGGGTAAACAGGCCCGAGACTTGAAGCGTTTTCTAGGATTTGAAATCACTAACTTAATGGGATAACATTGTCAGATGGGCCACAATAAATAAAAATGCATTGGCATGAACTGCAGGTCACAAGTGCCATAATTTGCCACATATCTCTCACAGCAGTTTGTTCTTCTGTGTCCTGTTAGTGAATGTGGAATGAAAACCGAATATTCTTGAAACCTTATTGTTATAAAAAGTCTTCTGAAGCATGCAAGCAGTCCACTAAATATCCTCTACATTTTAATACAATCTGCCTTTTGCATTTCTGAGCTCTGTTTGCTTCATCGTGTCAGAAATGGTTCATCAGTGATTTTTAACTTATCACTAAATGTTGGTATTTCTACTTGTTAGGTCTGCTTTGAGGAAAACTTTAGAATGCTTTGCAGATAAAAGGTCTAAAGTACATTTCATGTATGATGATAATTATTTTTGTTGACAGGTTTCTCGCTGTATATATTAGACAAATATAAAGCTTAACAAGTAAATAATTTCATTTTAAAAACTGTGCAAGGCAACAACTTATGTTACAAAATGAATAAAAGCTTCATCTATAATGAGTAATTTTTCATGTTCTGACTTCTTGTTGCAGCTGTTATTTCCCAGCAATATTTCAGCTTCAGTGTTTAAATGATGCGCTGAGTTTGATATCCATTTGAATAAATTTAACTGTCGCAGTTTTATTCTCCCTGAGATGCTCGTTTGATTTGATATAATTTTGTGTGTTTTTCAGCGGTGGAAAGTCAGAGTTCCAGCTCCAGCTTCAGCTCAGACGACCTGTTTACCCGTCCTGCCTCACCACCTCCACCTCCACGCACTTACAAACCCTGCTTTGTGTGTCAGGACAAGTCCTCGGGCTACCACTATGGAGTCAGCGCCTGCGAGGGCTGCAAGGTAACACGTCAGGCTGGTGGTCTGCTTTACAATGCCCCCTCTGTTAAGCTTGGATAAAATCCCAGACTTTGTCTTTTAAAAGTAAGTCCCTGTGTCATGCTTGTATTTACAAGATGGTCTTAGTTTTTCCTGCTAATCTCCTAAACAGATAAACGAACAAATACTTTCTTAATATGCAAAATGTGACAATATCATATGTTTTAGTTTTTTCCTGTATAAATTCACAATTTTTTTTTTTTTTACCTAAATCAGTTCAAATTAAATGAACCACTGGATAGACAGACACAGCATTTGTTTTTGTTTTTTCTTAATCCATTTTCCGTTTCTTTTCTTTTTTTTCTGAAGACCAAACAAATGAATTTAACTCCTTGTTTGAGTTAAATATCTGAAATGCATTTAAACAGGCTAAATATTTACTCTTTAGGTGTAAAGGAGTAAATTTAGGAATAAATTAATCTTTTTTGTCTAGCTTTAAAGTCCACACAGGCCTTTTTTCACATTGTAGCAACTTAATAGCTTAATTAATTAATATCTTATCATTCATTCATTGTCCCGGTGTCTCTGCAGGGCTTCTTCCGCCGCAGCGTGCAGAAAAACATGGTGTATACCTGTCACCGCGACAAGAACTGTATCATTAACAAGATCACCAGGAATCGCTGTCAGTACTGTCGGCTGCAGAGGTGTTTCGCTGTAGGAATGTCTAAGGAGTGTAAGTGTCACATCCTCTCTGAGTCACAGCAGGCCTCGAGGGATTTAGAGTCAAAATTAAACCTTTCTTTTAAAATGATTCATCTGCTATTACAAATACGACTAAAAGGTCAGTGCAGTCATGTTGTCAATTTGAATGACCAACTCAAGTTTATCAGCACGTATGGAGCTGGTCAGTTTGTGAGTGTGGTTTACTCAAAGTTATTTGTGTCAAGTTTTACATAATACTGGGTTTGTGGTTTCGTTGGGATGACCGAGTGTTCAGAAATTTGATATAAGGAAACTGCATATTTGAGAATTGGATATTACGGAGCCCCTCTGATGACATGGTCCAAAAAATAAATAAATTGTGGCCACAAAATACTACTTCGTGGGCACGAAATAGGTATAACGTGCGCACAAAATGCTAATTTGTGGGCACAAATTGGGTATAACGTAGCAACAAATTACGCATTTGTGGCAATGAAATAGATAACGTGCACACATCATATTGATGCAATTCCTGGACAGCTGCGTAGAGACATAAGCATAAGAGTAGGCTAAACCTATACATCATGGACAGAGACGGTATGATTGAGTTTTATTTTAGGCTAGGAATGAGCTACAAATGCATTTTGAAGCCTGGCAATGCAAGGAACCATTATTACGGAGAGACATTTAAACAGGATATTGAGAGCCCAGTTGCTTTACAGACGTATGACCTGGACGCTGGGATAGATTTTATTGTCAACCAACTGCAAGGGCCTGGGAAGGATCACGGTTATGTCAAGGTCAAGTGTTTCGTGTCCACAAATAAGTATTTCGTGGGCACGAAGTAGTATTTTGTGGCCACAATTTATTTATTTTTTGGACCATGTCCTCAGAGGAGCTCCATAGGATATAACTGTGTAACCTTAGACAAATAGTGCAGTGCAAAAGAAACTCTCTCCATCCAACAACCTATTTTCTCACCAGCTTATCTAACTCTGGGTCATGGAGGGGGAGGCTTTAGCCTATCACAGCTGACTTTAAACGAGAAATCCTCCCTCTCAAGTTTTCATCTTACTGAGATACGCTGATAAAAACTGCCACATAAGCGGCCTATTTATTACTGCACAATCAGAGCAACAAGCTATGTATTGAAGTTTTAATGCAATTTGTTGTTACCTATATGGTGGTAAACATGCACAAAGAAGAGACAGATTGTTTCCCATAAAAGGTGCCTGCCATTAAAACTACACGTATGTTAAAAATAAGAAATAATAATAATAATATAACAAAACAAAATGAGCAGGAAAATGCTCCTCTTATTGATCTGTGGTAATCTATATTCAAGAAAGTCTTTTTTCAGAAAAAGTTTAAGCTAAAGTAGAAGAAAAAGAAATTAAACTTCTTTTGTCAATTCAAAATGCATAATGTTGTAATATATTGTCTGTCAGCATATTTAGAGTCTTTATTGTTTAATTGTAACTGGGTAGCACTTTAAGACTGAAAATTCATAGTTTTGTTTGTCAGAGAGAAAATTTATAAAATCTAGAATAACAAACGCATATATACGACCAAGGTAATGCATATTAAAGCAAACTAAATTATAGCTACATAATAAAGGTGTAGCTTAAGAATCGCTGATACACTCTTGAGCTCTCAAAGGGAGTTTTAATGCTTTGTCATCTTAACAACCCAAGATTTTCATTTTGTTAGTGGGTTAGCAAATATTTTTTTTGTGTGGTAACTACAAACGTCTTTATTTTAGAATATATGATTAGTTGTAAGTGAGAAAAATGTGCAAATAACACTTTAACATATGATTTTCTCTTTTTTTATAAGTTCTCTGTGAAGTGCAGCAGCTCTCGGGCACAGGGACTGTACAATAGAAACAAAGGCTCTAATACCCAGCAGTGCAGTGACCTAAATAACTGAGAATGTGTTATGTGGAATGAGCAAAGGGCGGCGACAGGCCGACACTGAAGGATCCACCCATCCACATGTTTTCATTATAGTTTTTCTATGCTCAAACACGTTACATAAACATATCACATGTAGTGGACAGATGGATGCTATGTAACTGCTCTCAGGCAGCGTGTAACATGATCTCTATTGGAGTGTTTACACAATGACGGCTGGATGTAGGGCATACACAGGGAGGAGGAAGAGCAGGAGGAGTGGTTGGAGTTAAGTGTTGCGTAATCCTGAGCTTTCCTGACATGTGTGTAGCCGTCTGAGGCAGTGGGACACAGAGAAACGTGTTGACACTGTTCCCGAAGTGATTATGAAAAGCTAACCTGGTTACGCTGCTTTCACGTGCAGCCTGGAATAACACATAAGCTCAGTGACACATGCTTTCATTCCGGAGTGATTTATACCAGGAAGTAGTTTAAATTATTAAGAACCAAAACTGAAATTCCAGTGAGCTCTATTTAAATCACGCCTGATGTCTAAACATCGTTAAGGTAAAATAGGTTAAAACCGCCATTCATATACTGGTGAATGCAGTCTGCTGGGTCCTGATTAAAGGAACAGTTGTGTTTGGCTGATGGTAAGATCAGGGATCTGCCAGGGAACACTATCTGTTGCAGGACTTCCTGTTTTTTTGTTATTTTATACAGAGCTATGTCAGATTACAAGAAAAACTAACATAGAGGTCAATGTTTCTTCACTGAAACTCTGCTTAAAGGATGAAGACAATTTTTCATAAGACATCCTCGTTTCATACAACTTATTGATACACATGTGTCTTCACAGTACTTACATGGGTTGTTTATTGTCTATCTTAGAGCATTGAGAGTTTTTGCTCTCAGCTCTTATCCACCAGTGTACGTTATATCCTTGGATCACATCGTGTGCTTTTGTCGTTCCCTTGACTAAAACACTGATGCAGCCTTATTTGTCAGGTGATTCTTGCTTTGCCTCCAGCTTGCTTACCGACTTACATTAATCAGTCAAAAAAAAGTGTGGGACGTTATTGACTCATGTCCCGAGTCTCCTAACTTCTGTCTGTGCAGAAAGTCAACACTGAATTTGAAAAAAATAGTACGGCTCCTGCTTCTGGAGTCAACTGCAAAATCAGCTAATCTTTAGGATCTGGTCTCAAAAAAGGAGTCTGACATGATTTTAAGTGATCAGGATATACATACAGACAATTACCTACACTTGTGTTTTTGGTCAGTTTAGTTTAAAGATGAACATTAATTTTAAACATTAATTAATTTTAAACATTAATTTAAAACATTAAATTAATTTTAAACTTCCTTAGGAGTTTAAGTGGGTTGAGTTATGTTCATCCTAAAGTTGAAACCTTTAAATGAGGATGGTTGTCATCCTGGTAGAGCGTGCTCCAATTGGGATATAAATCTTTAATTAAAGGATAAATTTAATCACTAAGAACAGCTGTTTTCACTTTCAGTGATTCATTGCTCTAGGGGCACTAATGAGCCTAAACCATGCTACCAAAATGCCTCCCGTAACATATCAGAGCCACTAGATCACCTCACTGTAGGGACCAGTTTTCAGGTTGTTTCTTCGTTGGTATCGTTGTACGATTTTCCCTGTGTATTTGGCCTCAGACAGAAAACAAAAAAAAAACAACTTTTTTTCATATTAAACACTTTTTTGTTCTTTTAAAAGGTTAGTTTATTAACTTGAGTATATTTAATATAAATACTCAAAATTAAAGAAGATGTTTTGTAACATTAACATCTATTTAAACAGAGAATGATACCAGTTTAACCAATTTTAAACCACCTCTGGAACTGCTCGAATACCTTATTTCCTAATCATCTTATGCTCTGCGTCATCCGTTTTCCCCAGCGGTGAGAAACGACAGAAACAAGAAGAAGGGGAAGAAGGAAGCAGTGAAGATGACCATCATGGAGACGTACGAGCTGACAGCAGAGCTCGGCCTGATCGTGGAGAAAATATGCAGAGCTCATAGAGAGACCTTCCCCTCCCTTTGCCAGCTGGGAAAATACACCACAGTAAGTCCGGACATGAAGCTAACGTTTCAAAACAATAATCTTTACAGAAGGAAGACAACCTGCAAAGAGGAAAAGATCAAAGCTGTGAGGTCTGTCCAACACTTTATTATGATTTTAATTGACTTGGGTAAACATTGTATGGATGTGTAGATGAAGGAGAATTTGAACTTATATGGCAGAAACTGAAAAATAAGATTATATATCCCAAAATGTTGATACATTTTACTTATTTTAAACGAAATATGAAAAAATGTCTATTTTTCAAATGTGATTGATGACCTCGCTAAACCCTTTCCTGATGATTTTGGGCTTTTAATCACTATTTTCAAGTTTTAAAACAAAAACAATATATATTTTTTAAATTATGCTGCTCGTAATTATGATAAAGTAGGGCAGATTAGATGGCAAAGCTGCCTTGTGACTGATGAAAATGATGGTATGTTTGTGCAGCTTCCTTCATCTGGTTGTATTACATGGAAAAGACTTGAAACTAAATGGTGGCTCCATGGTTGTTATGTCCTCGTTTTATAGTCTGTGACCGAAAGAAGAAAGATGTTGACTGTCAGGGCAGTGACATTTAAATACTTGATATATGATTATTATTACCAGACAAAAACGGACAGCATTGAATACTCACTGCTGCATGCCTGGCTCATTGTCGGTCACTGTTGGATATTGTTAACACTGTCTGTAAAAACACATTCACGAAGGAGAGATCAGCAGAGCTGAGTTTATAAGTGCCTGACACTTATAAACTGATACTTTTCTATACATTTACTTGTTACATTTCTATACATTTTTATTATTGATATGCACAAACTTTATTTAAATGATAACAGTCTTATTGGCAACTCAAGCTTTAATCTCTTTCATTATCTTAAGCGCATTAAGCCCATTTAGAATCACAGTTTCACCAAACATGCCTATTTTAACGCTGTGGGTTAAGAGGAGTGCTCAGGGAAAAGCCACCATGCCAGTAGACTGCACATCCAGAACCTTCTTGCTGTGAGGCAACAAGCAAACCTCTGTTCCTCTTTGCTTATGCAGAATAAAATTTGTTAGATTGTTTGGTAACATTTGAGACTCTGATTGTTAACAAAACCAAACAGACTCCTGATCACATTCAATCTCAACATGAGGGAAAGGGTGCAAACATAGCTGCCCTCTGTTGCCTCTGGAGCTGCCAGCTCCTCCTGTCTCAGAAAAACTAGGGCCATCACAGGTGACCCCTTGCATTGCGCCCACCACCTGTTTGACCCACTGCCCTCCGGACGGCACCTCAAGACAGTCAGGTCCCACACCTTCAGCCTCACAAACAGCTTCTACCACTGGGTCATTTGAACTGTAAACAAACACTATTACTCCGTTCACACAAACCCCACCCCTAACACCCACCCACCAATCTGGGTGGAGCACCCACTCTATTCTATTCTAACATATAGCTACTGCCAATACTTACAGTACACACAATTTGCTATGTCTTCCAACATGTACAGTATGTCATGTGAGCATTTTTCTTTAGAGCAAAGGAAAACTGAATATAGGTCCACACTGAAAAAAAAACAAACTCTTTTTAAAGATATGCTGGTGAAGATGTTGATTTGCACAGATTTAACTGGTTTATTCTTTGTTAAAAGGTAAAGTAAAAGAGGAGGAGAAAATAAAGGAGTGTGTTGTTTATGTAAACATGTCCTTTGAAACTGAAAAAACTGTACATATCATTATGACACTTTCCAGTAAAAATACATGACATTGCAAGAACTGAGCTTATGTAATCAGCACTGTTGCCTTTTTACAAAAGTGACATTAAATAAATATGGTTTGGCAACGTAAGTGAGCGATGCCTGGAAGTATGAATCAAAACAGGAAACATACGAACACGAGTGACACGTGTTGTTCTGCTCTTTAAAGACTATAACACAAGATTGTATTGATTGAAATAATACACTAGGGCTAAGATGTACGACCTACATCCTAACAGTGCAGCAGATAATAGAAAAAAAAATCTTTCAAAAGTGGATACTAAATATGGACGTTTGTGCCTCTGGAGCCATTGACTTAAAAATCAATTAGCTTCTTGAATCTGAGGATTTTTTAAATTTCATTTCCATCTTAGAAAATGACTCTTTATCAAGATTTTTATTGTGGGATTTAGAGGTTTTACTCTACTTTTGAATATAAATTAGTCGCTTTTAATAGTGAATTTATTTAGGGCCTCCTTTTTTAGGCCAAATAAAAGAACTAGGACAACATATATGTCACATGTTTTTCCAATGGTCCAATGACAGCTGTAGCTCCACAGTGCTGTGCGGATTGAGGGATGATCCTTTTGCCCTTTTGATAACTCTTGTGATGAATACAAACAGGCTCAGACATCTTCTTTTAACCACTTATCCAGTTAAGAGATCCCAAACATTAGGTGAGAGGGTACAAGCATGTCTTTGGATAGCTTCAACCCTATAACCTTGGTGCTGCAAAGTGACTGATGCACTACTGTTGTGTGCTACTTCTCAGTTTGTTCAGACTGAAGGAGCTGGGTATTGAACCACAGACCTTCTAAATGGTTAAGGAGTGTAAGGGTTTCTATCCAAGAGATGTGCCTGAAACAAAGAAAAATATTACTTATACACCACATGCTGCAGTTTTTTTTAAACCTCTGTGTAATTTCAGATTTTTAATGCTGACTTCTAGCGTTCATCATTAAAAACACCCAAAAAAGTTTACCAGTTTACTTTAGCTGAAAAAAAAATACACATTTTCAGCCATTGTGGAAATGGCTAACATGTTGAATTTATTGAGCTTAATCGATAAAAGCTAAAAAGTACATAAACATATGTTAGTAAATGTTTACACTTGTGAATGATTATCTTGTAATGTTCAGTCATCTGTTATATTAAAATAGCTTGTCATATCTCATATAATTAGCATTAGCATAACTGTTACATAATTTTCATCATTATTTCTTTTTGAAGTGCCCTGTCATAATATTCTCATCTCGGTATTTTTATCCTTGTGTCTGAAACACTCTCCTTCCAGCCTAGCAACAAACAGATAAGGTTAGCAAATAAACCGTGTATACACAGTGAAGCAATTAGCAGACTCAGCAAATATACAGAAATATTTTTTAAAAAACAGCTGAACACTGAACTATTTGAGGTCACCGTAAAGGTTTTTTTATTGATTCTGGTTGTGTAAATAGGTTTGTAAAAGTAGGTCAGTATTGTATTTACTGCTCTTTGCTGATCTCAAGTTTTCAAAATATTTCAAATTTAAATAATTCAGCTATGTGCACAGCCGTTATCACGACGCTGAAACAACATGTTTCGTTTGAGCCAAACACCTGATCTTCGATTTGTTTTGTCCACTCTCTAGAACTCCAGTTCAGACCACCGGATCCAGTTGGATCTTGGCCTGTGGGACAAGTTCAGCGAGCTGGCCACCAAGTGCATCATCAAGGTGGTTGAGTTTGCCAAGCAAGTGCCGGGTTTCACTGGCCTGACCATTGCGGACCAGATCACTCTGCTCAAAGCCGCCTGCCTTGACATCTTGGTAGGTTTATTTCGAAAAATGTTTTTTGTTTGTTTTTTTTACCTTTAGATTTGTGGTTTAGCCCTCAAAAGTCTGACATATACTATAGTTTTCATTGAACACTTACCGTTTTGTATTTTATTTCAGGTAAATGACCTGAACAAGTTATGTAAAGTTGCAGCTCTTCCTGCATTTCACACCTTTGGTAGATCTTGACTCACGTTGCCTGTCGACATTCATGCCAAAGACAAACTGACAGGCAGACAGAAAGTGGTCCTCAGGCAGAGTGTTGCGTGTGTTCATCTAATTTATCCTCCATCATTTGCTGCCAAGTCTGTCATAACTGCTTTCTCAGTCTGATAATTTAGCTGCACTCTCACAATCTCTGCATGAAGTCCATCAAAAGCTCGGTGACAAAATTTCCCTGATTAATCACTCTGGGAATTTTGTTTTCCTGATTTGGTTTTCATGTTTTTTGATAGAAGTGTGCACCATATTGAACGCCAATTATATATTATTTAATATTTGTATTCAAGCAATCCTCCAGAAACAGGGCACAGCATGTAATATTATTTAAAGTTTAGATGACAAGGAGTTGGAGTGTCTAGAGTGGTCTGCTGTTACTCATACAGATGAGATATCATTACAAAGAAATAATAAAAAAAACAACAACAACTGGAAAAGCCTGAGTATTAAAAGCAGGAAGGTTTCTTTCTGAACTATTATTATGCTATATAAGCATTGAACCATATGATAAAGGCCTTCTGCCTGCAATACAGACAAATTTTGAATGATAAGGATTGACACATTTTAATGAATATAAACAGATTGTTGTTTGTTTGCTTTTGAGTCTTTTTATTTAACATTTTTTTTAAAGACAAATACAATATTATTGAAAAAAATGACTTGGTACACATACATGTTTCCTACTTTTAGATCTTGAGGATTTGCACTCGCTACACTCCTGACCAGGACACCATGACCTTCTCCGATGGCTTGACACTGACTCGTACTCAGATCCACAATGCAGGATTTGGGCCGCTGACGGATCAGGTTTTCACTTTTGCTGGACAGCTGCTGCCGCTAGAGATGGATGACACGGAAAGTGGGCTCCTCAGTGCCATCTGTCTTGTTTCTGGAGGTACTAAGTCTTCACAATCCCAATTAGATTCAAACAGATCAGAATCAACAATTAACAACTCCAAATTTGAAATTGTTGAAATGTTCGATATCTGTCTTGGACAGACCGGGAGGACCTGGAGGAGCCGTCCAAGGTAGAAGTCCTGCAGGAGCCTCTGTTGGAGGCGCTGAAGATCTACTCCCGTAAGCGGCGACCCAGCATGCCCCTGATGTTCCCCAAGGCCCTCATGAAGATTACCGACCTACGTAGCATCAGCGCTAAAGGTCAGGGGAACCCCAACTTGTCACAAAGTATTTCAATTCATAGATTACAGTTTGTTACAGTTTGTACAATCCTGCTATTCTATTTTGAATGACTGCCAATATTACTGCATTACTTTTGTCCGAAATGTAAAACCTTTCTGATCAGAACGTTGCTATGTTTACCCAGGATTAGTAAAAAGTATTATGTATTAGATGAATGTCACATGATTAAGCATTCGTATTAGTATACTAAGTATTAGCAAGCGTTTAATTTATCATTTATACAGCATCACTCCTCCTTAGTATGTAATTTATAAATATAGCTATATTATTATGAAAATGATTATTACTAGAAATGATTATGCATTGGAAGGCCCCTGTAGCTGTGCATGGTGTAACAGAAACAGATGAATAAACATATCTGTATTTATAAGTGACATACTAAGGAGGAGTATTGCGTTATAAATCGTGAATTAAGCTCTTGCTAATGCCTTACTAATACTGTACTATTTTTTATAAAGTATTACCTGCATTTTTAATGACTATACTTCTTTAATATTTAAAAGTTTTTGTAAGACAAACGAAAAGAAAACAATTTACTCCTCCTATCATCTTTTTGTCTTTTGAAATGTTTTTATTTATTTATTTATTTATTTATTTATTTATTTATTGTTTAATTCCTCTAGATAAAAACCGGGTGGAAATAACTTTGGGTTTAGTGGAATTTTCTTTGACTGTTTTCAAATCTTCCTTTTCTCAAAGTGCTTTCATCTGCACAGTGTTTGTTGAGTGTCTCACAGTGAATTTGCTGTCATCAATGGCTGCCTGCTACAGAACTAGTGTTACTATTAATAGGCTACCACATAATAGTTGAGCAAAGTGTTCTTTGCCTCATGCTGCAAGGCATGTTATGCATTTCATCCTCCTCTTAGTGTAACCGGTGGGTTCCTACATTGTGTATCTGACACACTCCAGCTCCTCTCCCACAGGGGAATTGTAGCTGTGCATTTATTTTCACATTAAACATAAAGTACAAACTTATGTGCAGCATATTTGGCACAAGATAAAAACCAGCACAACATTTGACATGCCTGACAATCAAAGGTGAAAGCTGGTGTCAGTAAATACGGGTGAAACGCAGACGTTGTTTATCTATATCACATTAAGTCTCCCTGCCAATAAAGCTTTACACGTGCATTGTTAAACCATGTCTACAGGAGCTGAGCGAGTGGTGACACTGAAGATGGAGATCCCGGGCTCCATGCCTCCACTGATCGAGGAGATGCTGGAGGATCTGCAGAACCTGGAGAAACACCAGAAGTCGGTCACCACTCAGCACACTCACGCCGTCTCCTCACAGCACATGAACTCTGCTGATTTTCCACTCTGAAGCTGCTCAAAGAACTTTTCTTTCCTCCGAGGGAAATCGCTCAAAGGCGCAGCTGCAGATCAGAGAGTAACTTACCTCAGTTATTGTCCAGAGGTCAGAGCTCGATCTGCAGATATGACTCCATGTTTAAAGAAGAGATTTAAATCACACATTAACAAGTATTTCTGTAAACAAAAATCCTACTTCAAAGGAAGATGCAGTAATGCTTTAATCTCCATTTTTATAACCTCTGAGAATCACTCTCAGTCTTTTCTTTACTGTTTCTGGTTTTTACTGTATTTATATTTGCATGAAATATCACATGGATTAATTTTACCTCATTTAGCATTAGTTATAGCAAGATAGTAAATATAAGGAATCAATCTTTAGGTTTCATATACAAATTTCTCAAACTCGGTTTGTACAAAATTAAAGGGAAAAGCAATGTTTTTTCCTCCATAAGTGTTCATAATCGGAGTTAACAAACTAATGTGTCTGAACTGACACAGTGTAGAAAATGAGGGATTAGAGATGCATAAGGACAATAAACATAGCAGTGTTTGTATGAGCTTGTCAATGTTAGAATCTCTTTGTGAAGCTGCTGTGGTAAAATTTGTTGGAAATCTGCTGGACTCGTTTACAGCTTGACAGATTTATTACAAGAGTAAGCTAATGAAAATATACAACTTTATTCTCTTTTTTACTTTCTAAATGGAAAAAGGTTTTCCCACTATTATCATAAAGCATATTATTGGGGCTGGATATTATTGTTATTATTATTTTGATACTGAGAAAACATGTTGGTTGCTGTATGAAGATTGTACAAAAACATTTCCTAGATTTTCAGCCATGATTGTGCTGTGGCACCACTCTCCTTAACTTTCTCTGTAGTGCCAGTATCAGGTGAAAAATATTTTTGACCGCTATTTAAGGAGGACCTATTGTGCTCGTCCTTATTTCTTGTCATATCTGTACTCTTACAGTGATAGATGCTTATATTAAAGATGGCTAAAAAATTTAAATATTGAGGTCTGAGCCAAAAGTTCAGGCTTCCTACAAACAACTGTTTTTTGTGTTTGTTTTTTGGTTATAGTTTTTTATACTTTTGGCATAGCTTCAGCCATGAGCACAGAAACTTTGTCTTGAGAGGTCAAAGGAGCTTGCAAAGAAAAGCTTCTGGACTTCTTTAAGTTACTTGAAGACGTTTCACCTCTCATCCGAGAAGCTTCTTCAGTTCTAAGGTCAAATGGTGGAGAGTCCCAGATAAACCTTGTGGGAGTTTCCCCCCACAGAGGGACAAAGGACCCTCTGATGATCCTCTAATCGCCTGAGTCAAGGTGTGACTCAGGCGATTAGAGGTGTGGGTCCCAATGATAAGGTGGGGCCAGGTTTCACAATGAACTCACCCGAAACTCTGGCTGATTGGGACCCACACCCAGTTTCACACCTTGACTCAGGCGATTAGAGGATCATCAGAGGGTCCTTTGTCCCTCTGTGGGGGGAAACTCCCACAAGGTTTATCTGGGACTCTCCACCATTTGACCTTAGAACTGAAGAAGCTTCTCGGATGAGAGGTGAAACGTCTTCAAGTAACTTAAAGAAGTCCAGAAGCTTTTCTTTGCAAGCGCCTTTGACTACGATGACCTGGATGACTGAGAACCTTCACAGACATTTTGTCTTGAGAGGGGCAGCCAATCCTAAGAAAGAAGGAAGGGAGCTAAAATGTCCTGTTTGAGGTGGTCAGTGAACTGAGGGGCCAGTATAAGATAAATGTATGAATCATACAAATCTACTCTAATGGAGTCCAATAATAAAAGTATTTAACTGGAAATGAACATAATCACTTAATGATAAAATACCTGCAAAGCTGACAACGTTTCCATCAGCATGTGAATAATGATAGCCTTCTGTGAGTGTGTTAGCATTCAAATGTTCACATTTATCTTAAGGCGCTTAGCTGCTAGCATGGCTAAATGTCGTAATGAACTTGCTTTGCACACAGAGTGGACCGTGGGCATTACAGTGACAGTATCACAGCATCTGAAATCTGTGTGATCATAAATTCACACAAATGCTAACAAAATGCAACAAATGATGAGACTGTAACAAATTAGAAACTAATGTGATAATTTTACATTAAAGATACACGGACCTTAACCTGCTTTTTGTAAGCCTCTGAGCAAGCATCTCAGTACTGTAAGAACTCAAATGTGCCTATTTTAATTGTGCTCAAACTTTTCTATGTCTTGACATTTCTAAAAGTGATTTTACTTATTTTGATGTCCACATCCCAAACGTTGCAGTAAGACATTGCATTGTATCATTTTACATGTTGCATTAATTTGTTATATCACTAAACAGATCACATTTCATATGCTTTTCTTTGTTCTATTAAAGTCTTGTGAATTAAATTTTATGCTGCTCTGTCATGTTTGCACTGAGAATTTAAGTATTTCTTTTTCTGGTTCAAGTTTAATTTCATGGGGCTGTGAGGTTGTTTGAGGTCAGACCATATTTACTCTAAAGGCTCATGCTGCCCCCTGTTGATCAATCGAAGAACTGCATACAGCAGTAAATAATTTTATCTGATGACGTGTCCTAAGTGGGTGCAACATTTAGAGTAAGGAGCTACGTTAGAGATTGCTGTCTAACATATTTTATCACTTTGATAAAATTGGAAAAAGCAAATAATTACAGACCAAATAAGAATAAAATCACCACTGTACTTATTTCCCTTTCTTTGTGTTTTGATAGTTGTGTGTCCTTTAAATTTCTTTAATGTTTCTTGTTTGTCTTTGTCTTTCCCATTACTGGTCTGTGTTTTTCATTTCTGTTGCATTTTTAACCCCTCAAAAATAAGACCATCATCATCTCAGTGGGTTGTTATAGTAATGAATAAACTTTAATTAGTCTGACGTTTCAGCAAATCTGATTTACGTGTATGGGAAAATTAAATGAAACTGAAATTGTGTAATTAACAGTTAAACCCTGACTATGCTGCAAGCAAACCTAATGTGCATGACAGTGATTCCTTTATGTTACTGAAGAATGGATTCTTTCCAAATGAACCTCCATCAATATCAATGGTGGAAAGTTCTTAATATTTCCCATTTAATCCTATTGTGTACTTACAATTGTCAACTAAACATAAAGGAGATATATTGTGATTGTTTACTCTCTATATTACTTTATGATAATAGATTAGCTTAGATAACACACACACACACCAGTTAAAAATATATACTAGTATACTAGCTAGTTTTATGTCATACTTTTATTTTTGTTCAAATATATATTGCTGACAATAACTACTTATTTGCAATGCAGATCTTTATTTAGCTCTGAATTTTTGTACTTTTACTTCATCTGACTGCTTCTGCCATCACTGTTCATTTGAGTCAATCAATATCAAACCTGCACGTCTTGATGCATGTTCAATCATCCAGACAAGTAAATCTCCAAAAGTTGATTCTGTTCATCTGAACGTAGCATTTTCAGTGGGAGAAACGTTTTGTCACTCATCCAAGTGACTTCTTCAGTCTCAGCTGACTGCAGGTTTCCCCAATCTTGTAAACAGTACATTGCATAATGACTGAAACCAGCCCAGTGAAGGATTTATACATCGGGGAAACCAAACAACCTCTGGCGAAGCGGATGGCACAACACAAAAGAGCTACCTTGTCAGGCCAGGACTCTGCAGTCTATTTACACCTACAGGCCAGTGGACACTTTCAATGATGAGGATGTAACATCCTGGACAGGGAGGAATGCTGGTTTGAGCGCGGAGTCAAGGAGGACATTTATGTGAAAAGGGAAAGACCATCTCTGAATCGAGGAGGGGGCCCAAGGTTACATCTTTCGCCATCTTACAATAATGTGATTGCAGCCATTCCCCAACTCTCTGTGAATGGTACTCATGGCCATTGATCAGTGGGCTTTGGTCAGTGGTTATTGATCAATGGTCATGAGAATTTGCATAATTAAGATTAAGGAACTGACCTCCCAGCCCATTGTTCCTTCAGTGGGCTGGTTTCAGTCAATATGCAATTTACTGTTTATAAGATTGGGTAAACCTGCAGTCAGCTGAGACTGAAGAAGTCACTTGGATGAGTGACGAAACGTTTCTCCCACTGAAAACGTCCAGATGAACAGAATCAACTTCTGGAGATCAAACCTGCACATTTTATGCACTAAATTCACCTTCAATATGAATAGCCCTCACAGCACATCAAAAGAATACACATTATTTATAGTAATATTAAAACATTACAGGCAGACATTTGCTGAATTAAATAATGTTTATTAATACAAACATTTTTAAAATAGTTTTAAACAGATAACAGTGAGTCAAAGTGCAAAAGAAAGCTTTTCTTCAGCTGTCAGTCATATTTTAGATCTTCTTTATAGTAAAAATGCTGATTGAGTGCATTCTATTACAGTAAACATTTGACCTGGTTTTCTTTTCTTTCAAATCCAGTCAAAAATTGTGATATGTTGAATTAAGGTCAATGTGCTGCATCTTATCAGTTCTTAGAAAGCAAACAAGGTCACTGTGGCTTGCAGCCACTAGAAAAACACATGCTGTGACATGCAGTGTCTGGGCCTGAGAGTAGAAAGTGCTTCAAAAAAAAAGCATTTTAAACAAGTTTTAAATTTTGATTTTGAACTGAGAACAGAATAACTGTCAGTCTCAAACTTAGATACATCCGTATCTATCTATAGATATGTATATATATTCATATATATATATATATATATATATATATATATATACATTAATATATCTTTTGAAATTCATACAGTCACATCACATTTCTGGGAAAAAGAGACAACAATAATGCCTGAGAACAAAAGAGTAGGTGACAACATGACTATGAGTACTGTGGTAAAATATCACCGTAATCAAGTTTATGTGCAAACAAATTAATGTATGTATTTACCACTTTTATATTCTTTTTCTGTTCAATGAGAATATGTTTTGTAATGAGGGTTGGGATAAATGTTCATTAGATTTCAAGCAGTGTTGAAGTATCATGAACTCATTCTTCTCCAAATAAATTTCAAGTTTGAGTTTTTAGGGATGAGTGAAGATAACTGTTACTTTTTTTCTTGGTCATTTCTTTTCTTTCTGAGCCTAAAAGAAAAAAGGAAAAAAAGAAAAATGAAAGAAATCTTTATTTCGTTTCAAACAACTGTCCCACTAACCTTAGTTTGGAATAACAAAAGGAAAAGAGACTAACATACGGTAAAAGTTTCAGATAATGGCCCCATTATATATATAAGTAATCTCTGAACCAAATGCTCAGGCTTCAGACTGCCTTAAACACTCAGTTTGAAACAGTTTTTTTTCTACTCCTTTCTACGTTTCTACTTCTGATGTAAAATAGACTGGATATCCCTAATATCCATACACAGTATCCATAATCACATACTGTGTATGCTACCGTTGTATAGAGTGTAATATCTTACTTCTTTTATATTTGTTTGTAATTTATTTGTATTTTTTGTATTTTCCTACTGATATCTGTACCTGAGATGAGGTATTATCTCAATATGGTCTTCTCAGTCATTCAGCTGCAGTTATAAATACAGAAGCCCCACCCACCTGTGGTTCCAACTTTTTGCTTGAGAGGGGCAACCAATCAAAAGAAAACTTGTTCAAAGGAGGCAATGTTAAAATAGCTAGTTTCAGACGATGGATAAACTGAGGGACTGCAACAAGGCCCAACATAAGACAAACAAAGACTTTTTTTTTTTTAACTGTAAATCATGCAATTCTGATGCAAATATAAAAATAATGAGTTGAAAATCACCATAATAGTTCATTTACATTTTGTAACCAAAGAAACAAAGCAATTACTGCTATTGAAATGAAATTCATTAAAGGTTTGTGGGCGCTGAACAAGACAAGTCATGATAATAATGAATTGTCTTGAACTAGTTTTCAGAAAAGCTCAAGCGCTAGATTTTGTGAGTCTAATGTTTCAGTTAAATACATAATTTCCAGTTTACCTGCTGTTTGTTGGTTCATAGTAGCTGTTCTCATTCAGCAGTTCCTCAATGATCGCCTGAAAACATTCAAACAAAACATCGTGTCAGAGGCCGCAGACAGAAGTTCAGTATCATGATGAAGTTGAAATTAAAACACTGTTCCAAAATGAGACCCATCTGTGGGATAGTCGACACCTGCAGTTGTAAAGTAATACAGATCCATAAAATTGAATTTTAATGAAATAATAGTTGGCACTATGCCATCAGCAAACTATTTATTCTCTGAATAAATTTGTTGTCCAACAACCAGCCTACAGTGGCACTATGCCTCTGCAGGAGGACCTACACGACATTTATACAAACAATAGTTTAATAGTTTTTCAATGCAGTTTTACATAGACTTATATGCCAAATATGACTTTTATTTTAGCTAGCAAAAATTGTTCCTATTAGAAAGATTCCTGAGTTTCTCACCACCAACCTGCATCTGGTGATATGTAACTCCATCTCTGAGATTCACATCAACTGTCAACACAAAGAATAGACAAAGTATTTTTTTATTTTGCAATTCTACTTCTGCATAAGATGCTCTGCTTGTCTTTTACTGGAAATTTATGGTGAAGTTGGGCATTGATGGCACTACCTGTGCCGTCAGCGGTATGGATGTCTCCCGTGAAGTGGTGGATCCAAGGCCACCAATCTGAACTGATTAAACCAAATGCCATCAGCTCTGGAGACGCCTGGACGAGCTGAGAGCCAAGTTGAGGAGACACAAACACTGTTAAGTTCTGCCTGATTTTATGAAGTGATTCTTACAAGACATTTGTAAGGTACACCAGCACAGAGCAAGACTTCCTGTAAACTGACTACTGGAACAAAGTAGACTCAACTGTATGCAATAAAAAAAGATTTTTAAGAAATACTTCATTTTGATTGTGCAGAGAGCTCCTCAGTTTCTGACTCTTGAGTTATTTTGCACGGTGATTTCAGTGATTTCACAAAGCTTTTAAGGTTGGTGTTAATGGCCTCTTTTATGAGATATGTTTAAACGTCTCTTTTTTTTGGGGGGGGGGGGGGGGGGGGGTTATTTTGTTTTGTTTTG
Source organism: Neolamprologus brichardi (assembly GCF_056152115.1). Lineage (NCBI taxonomy): Eukaryota > Metazoa > Chordata > Actinopteri > Cichliformes > Cichlidae > Neolamprologus > Neolamprologus brichardi. Next base: position 26,895,181 of record NC_142114.1, on the reverse strand, counting down.
TTTTATTTATCTATATACATTTTTTTTTTTTCCTGTAATAATATCTGAATGATCTACATGGGAGAGTATGTATAACTATATCTATGTGTTCCCCTAACACTATTCATATATGATGTACATACATTACTATTATGCACTCAAATTTTTTTTTAATTTTTTTATTAATTTTCTCCTTTATTTTATTTGAACTCTCTCTTCCTGTTGGTTAAAATGTTGTTGGAAAAGCAATAAATAAATCTTTGAGAAAAAAAAAACGTCTCTGAAAATAGCTTAAAAAATGTCCAGTCCAAAAATGTCTCACATTATCAGATCATTAAAGAAAGAAGCTTTACAGTAGAAGTTGTGCCAAGCTAATAAAAATGTTCTGTACTCAGGTTATGCTTTAATCTTCCTTGTAATTACAGGGAGAGATGTTTACTATTTAATATCATCTATGAATGAGAGCAGATTTATCATGAGACATTGTTTATCAGGTAACCTAGCCATTGCTGGTCTCGTGTTTTTATTTTTCATTAATCATGGCAGCAGACAGGTGAGCTCTGATCTCATAATGAAAATATTTTGCCATTGGTTCAGGAGCTGAACTAAAATTCATGCAGGAACATGTTTTTGATGGTAGACTTAAACATCACTCTGTTATCAAACTCCTTCCCTGTGGTTTATCATATCATGAGAGTGAAAGGACAGAGCTACAGGACCTCAGGTGTGGCTTTAAAATAGCTGACAGCAGCTTCTATGGTGGGTATATTAAATGTGTTCTGGCGGCCTAGCACACATGGAATGAAGTCATAAACTGCATCCATCGAGGCGCACGGGGTGCACTGCAGAGTGAAACAATGCTGGCTTTGTGTGATGTTCTGATTTTGATTTTTTTTTTTCACATCAAGATGGTGAAACTGCAAAATGAAAGCATTCCTTCACAGAGCTGTGTTTAAGAAGCTTTTACTGCAGAAGTTACAGTAAATGTAGTCCAGACATGTTCTGTTGTATCTGTTGTAATCTTCTTGTTTGATATTTGTCTTATGCTTCTGAGTATTTTCCTTTCTCACATCTTTAGCCTGTTCTATGTGAGTTGCCTTCATGTTTCTACATCCTTCCAGTTTTATTTTTTTTACAGTGCTTTAGAGAAGTATTTCCCTCCTCTCTGAATTCATAATTCATAAAATCAAGAAATGAATCTAGAATTATTTAAATAGAGCCTGACAACAATCTCAAAAAATAGCACATCATGCCACAATCTAAATAAACTTAAGAACAGATGAGAAACACAGTTATAGACATTTATTAATCTAAAGAGGCTCACAAAGCTACTTCGAGGCTTTGGGACTCCAGTAAACCACAGTGTAAACTATTCTCCCCAAATGGAGAAAACACCAACGGTGTATCGATATCTCATTCAGGAAGTCACAGAAGAATCCAGAACAACATCTAAAGAGATGCAGGCCTCATTTGCCTCAGTGAAGGTCGGAGTTCATGATTCAACAATAAAAAACAGACTAGACAAAAATGACATCCACGGAGAGTCCAAGGAGTAAAACCACAGTGACTAGAAATAACTCAAAGGCTTGTCTAACATTTTTGAAAAATCATATTGATGATTTTGGGGAAATTTTTGTTTAACCACAAGTCTAACTTCTTGGAAGGTTTGATTCCCGTTAAATCTGGTGTAAAACGAACCGCATTTCATTTAAAGACCAATATACCAGCATCAGAATTATGATGCTTAAATGCTCTCCAACGCGTTTTAATTAAAACAATTCTACCAAGAAGATTCCTCCACAGCGATGTGAAAGACTCACAGTCAGTTATACCAAACTCTTTTTTGGTGCCAAGGGTGGCACAAGCAGTTATTAGGCTTAGGGGCCATTTCACTTTCACACAGGGCCAGGTGGGTTTGGATAACTTTTGTTCCCTTAATAAATGGAATCATCATTTATATTTACACAGGCTGTCTTTGTCTACTATTAAAATTTGTTTTATGAGTTAAAGCAGGCAGCATGGTGGCATGGTGGTTAGCATTGTTGCCGCACAGCAAGAAGGTAATGAGTTCAATGCCCCTCAGTGTGTGTGAGTGGTTGTCTCTGTGTGTTATCCCTGTGACAGACTGGTGACCTGTCCAGGGTGTACCCTGCCTCTTGCCCTATGACAGCTGGGATAGGCTCCATCAACCCTGAAAAGGATGTAGCACCCGAGTAGCAGTACCACTGGGGAAGGGATTGCCTTGGAACCTCAACCTACATGTTTCAAAAGGTGAAACATTTCCTTTGAAGGTGAATGTTCAAATTCTGTTTTGCATCATACAGACAACTCTCTCACTTCCATTCAAACTATTAGCAATAGGCGACTGACCAAAGCAATCACAAAGGTTTTTGCCAACCAGTTGGGGAATACAGATTTTTCCCTAGCGACATGTGGTTGCCAGAGGGTTATTGACTGGTCTCTAGGCCTGCGAAACTAGGGCCTTATTCATTTGATCTAACATTGTCACCAAGATCACACCACATGTTCAAAATGACAGCAAAGTTAGCATCACATATTTTGTGGTCACATGTCTGGAAAACAGTTTCACAGTTATGAAAACAAGATATCTGTTACAAAGCCATTATTGTGCCACATTATGTTTCACAGTGACTCATTGTTTTGCTATGTGTTATTAATGCAACATGCCCCTCTCCCTCATAGGGCTGCGTTTTTCCTTTTCCCTAAAAACTCAGGCTGTGCATCAGGCTGTGGTCTGCTTACGATGCTTCGCTGTATTTTGAACCAGCTTTCAATCTGAAACCTGCAGATTTTCTTTAGTCCAATAAATATCTGATGTTTCCAAAGTTAGTGAATTGTGCTTATTCACATTCTGATCACAGAAATGTCAAAATGATCATGATTATGACTGCTGAGACAACTGAGCAGTCCTACATTATGAAGGAAAATTACAAAGTACAATCACTGAATACAAATTCTGTCTGACCATATTTTCCAAGTTCCCTGCATTTTAACTTCAAGTGCAGTTCTGAATTGTGAGTTGACAGTTCAAACCTTGCTGAGCTCCACTTTCAGGTTGTACGGATCGCTGCCAAATTGGAAGAGAGACTTTTTAAATCTTTCAACAAGGCGCCGTTTAATGTGGTGGTGTGGAGCTGGTGGAAGCTGGAAATTAAATAAATGCAGGTTATTACCAACAAATACAAATCTAACCACTGCTGACAAAATATTCCTCATGGGTTGATCTCAGCTGGACCAAATAGTCCAACTGATAGAGTGTTTCTGTGACTGCATCTATCATTTTTGACTCATGAGATTCAGCAAACATTTCTTTAAGCCTTTACTTGAGTGATGAAGATGATTTTGTGCAGCTGCACCAGAAGCCTCTGAATTGGATCATCAATCTGGCGAAGCTTCTTCTGGGAGACGCAGATTCCTGCTGACACTGAGGTTAGAGCAAAACCAACAAACTGACTGATGAGTGCTAAAGAAAGCCATGTTGGCTCATTTTAAAAGGTTTCTGTAGTCTGAGAAGTCGAGCAGTGCCATAAAGTCAAAAATTTACCCGGTCTTGGTTTCACCTTTGCAGCTGCAAAATCCCCACTGGGAAAAAGAGCAAATCACAAAAGTGATTCAGTTTGCTTGTGTTTACCAACAAACATTTACACGTTCTTCAAGTTCAAAGGATGAGCTCAAGACTGCTACCACATACATTAACCCCAGAGCTTACATAAATCATACAGCTGGAAATGTGTTCAATGTGTTAAACTTACCTGTCTAAAATATGATCAGGGGTAGCACAGGCAGCTGACTTTGAGCCTTTGATTAAAGCTAAATAGTAAAACAAATGGGGTTTGGGGTATAATTAGTGAGCAAAATCCACGACAACCAACAGAAAAATCTAAAGCAGTGAGAAGAAATGAGAGAATAAATGTTTATAAATGCTTCGAAGCCCTAAATGGCACCACAACAACTAACAGTAGTGAGGCATCATCAGGTAAAGTAAACATGCCTGTGAATATTTGGATGTATGACAACCAGAGAAAAACACAAAAAAAAGTCTCTTAGGAGTAAGTAATAAAAATGTGATCATGTTATCACAGCTTCGACACCACTAACCGTAGTGTTTTCCTGTAGAGGTGGTGGTAGTGTCTGTGCCTTGGGATGTTTCAATATCTTCATCAGGGCCGTCATCTAAGCACACACGCACAACATGTTAGCATTGTGTCTTCATACCTGTCACAGTCTGAGCAGTATAAAGATACCCAGATACCCTGAGCGAGTCTCTGCTCTCTGCTGTGGTTTGAGCTGCAGGCTGTAGAGGAGCACGAAGGTGCATATTCAGTCTCCATCGTGGGTGTTTCCTGTAAAATATGAAGCACCATTTTAAATCTCTGCAGGCTAATAATATATTTATTTATAAGCGCTACAGCACAGTACAGACGTTCATGAGTCTGTATTTAACATTTATAAAGTGAAGAGTCTTTTTCTGATTTCAAAGATCTGAATTCACCTGTGACATGTTTGAGTAAGAGCAGGTCAACCTAATTTTATCTCTTTCTAGGAAAAACTTCTGTGCTCGTTTCCTGTCTCGCTCTGCTTTTCTTTCCAGTGAATTCTGGGAAGTGTAGAGTCCATCCATCAGCTTCATCATGAGGTCAGAGATCCTGGAACTCACAGCTATAATGTCCGGTCTCAGATCTGGATCTGGATTTAAACACCTGACAGGACATCACATCACAAAGTAAAGTGCTGAATAAATTTATTAAATAATTGATTGTTCTGTTATTTCTTATTTTATTTCTTATTTTTCCACATGGATAATACATGTAAACACTAATACATTTAAATAAATTGCAACTGTTGCGGTGCTGGACTTCCTACCAGGCCTAATCCTGAGACCTCGTCCTTAGTGAATGCTTTTAAGTTAAACATGCATCAGTTAAGAAAATCTAGTAGAAACAATAGAGGAACCAGAAAGCCAAAAATTGAGATGCTGTGTAAAATCTAAATAAAAAGAAAATCCTCAAACACAGATTCCAGAAGCCAATGACTGAATCAATGAAGCCAGATTGATTGATTGATCTTCTGTATACAGTCTATGCTCACCATTTGATCATGTCGATGACTCTCTCTGAAAAAGTACCTTCTTCAATTGGCTCATAATCGGCCTCCACAATCTGCCAGCAGAGAATTAGAGTGACTGACAGTAGAAAGTAAATATATGAAGTTAGGCATAAAATGTGAGTCTTGTGTGTCTCCATGCTACCTTGCTGGCCAGTGACAGCATGTTACTGCTGTAGAATGGAGGCTGTAAAGTGGCCATCTGGTAGAGGATGCAACCTAAAGCCCAGATGTCAGCTTTCTCTCCATACGGCTCGTTTTTCACTATCTCTGGACTAAAAACACATCACCACACTGAAAATCTTGAGTCATGAGGACCATTCATGCAATAAATCTCTGAATGAAGCCACAAAATCTGACGTTGATCACAGAAGATTAGAATTTGACAAGGAAAAAGAAAGTGTATGTGAATCGGACAGCATTATAGGAATATAATCACACAGCAATGGATTCTAAACTCTAAAACTCAAATTTAGGCCTCGACTTTTTACCTGAAGCCAAATTGAGGCTTATTTCTAATGACAACCATCGTATTTAAAACCTCTAATTCCCACATTTGTTTATGCGAGCAGATTTTTGTTCCCTCAGCTCGAGTAACACAAAACAAGTGTACACAGCCAGGAATAACATAATAACTTTCCAGCTGTGTCTTTAATAGGCTGTAATAAAAGACAAAAACAGCTGAACGTTTGGCCTTAACTTCCTCACCAGGAGTAAAGGATGGTGCCAACCACTGATGTGAGCTTGCTGTTCTCCTCCTTCTGCTTAGCGAGGCCAAAGTCAGCTTCAGGTAGAGGAAAGACAAGAGTTAAACTTTTCATATGACGAGATGTTCTGTGGGGAAACCTAGCTGCACACTCACTGATGGTGACTTTATCTTTCTCCCCTAGCATGATGTTGTTTGGTGTCAGGTCGCGATGGACTATCCTCTTCTCCTTATGCAGGTACCTCAATGCCAGAGACATCTGAAGGAACATGGAGAAATTATGTTAGAATAGAATAGCCTTTATTGTCATTGTACAAAGTACAACGAAATTGAAGTGCCACTCCCTTGGTACAAAATGCAAAATAAATATAAATGTAAAATATAAAAAGTACAATAAAACAACCGTAGTACTCAGACAATAATAAGTACAATATATACAGGATAGCAGCATAATATAATGATAGTATGAATAGCAGCATAATATAGTGACAATGGCAAGTATAGTTAAGCAGGTTTAATTGTTTTGTGCTTATTTACTACGGTGATAGCTCTGGGAAAGAAGCTATCCCTGAATCTGTTTGTCCTGGTTTTATGTGACCTGTACCGTCGGCCTGACGGTAATAGTTCAAACAGTTGATTACTGGGGTGAGAGTAGTCCTTAATGATATTGCCAGCTCTGCTGAGGTATCGGGAGTTTGCAATGGCCTCCAGACTGGGCAGAGAGCAGCCAGTGATCTTCTGGGCTGTGTTGATGACCCTCTGCAGTCCTTTCCTGTCTGCAACTGAGCACCCTGCATACCATGTTGTTATGCCGTACGTTAGGATGCTCTTTATGGTGGCTCTATAGAATGTCACCAGCAGCCTCTCCTCCAGGTTGTTCCTCCTGAGCACTCTCAAAAAATGGAGATGCTGCTGGGCCTTTTTTACCACCGCCGTGGTATTTGCAGTCCAGGAGAGATCATCAGAGATCTGCACGCCCAGAAACCTCATGGAGTGTACCCTCTCCACACAGTTCCCGTGAATGTAGAGTGGGGCCGGGTCTGCTCTGCCCTTCCTGAAGTCCAAAATAAGTTCTTTAGTTTTCGTGGTGTTCAGTTGGAGGTTGTTAACTGAACACCACTCAGTCAATCTGTTAACCTCATCTCTGTAGTCCGACTCATCCCCCCTTGAGATGAGTCCAACCACTGTGGTGTCATCCGCGAACTTTATGATGGTGTTTGAGAGATGGGTAGGGGAGCAGTCGGATGTGTAGAGCGTAAACAAGAGGGGACTCAGAACACATCCTTGTGGAGACCCGGTACTGAGTGTGATGGTGCTGGACAGGTGGGGGCCGAGTCTGACAGACTGTGGTCTATTTGTCAGGAAGTCCTTGATCCAGAGACAGATGGAGGTGGAGAGTCCCAGGTGAGACAGTTTCTGGACCAGGATCTCCGGGATGATGTGATTGAATGCTGAGCTGAAGTCCAGGAAGAGCATTCTCACATAGTTTCCTCGGTGCTCCAGGTGACTCAGCGCAGTGTGGAGCGCTATGGTGATGGCGTCCTCGGTGGATCGATTTGCCCTGTAGACAAATTGGTGGGGGTCCAGAGTGGAAAGAATGTTCATTTCAATGCTAGAAGTGCTTTAGGAGAGGGTACGAGTTGTGGCTCATCCATGTGTGTCTCATTTGCCGAGTGAAAATTATTGCCATTCATTTTGGCTATTATCAAAAACAATCAAAAACCAGTTTGGCAGCCAGGGTTTCTGTTCCTTTGAGTTTTGAATGAATATGTAAGTTTGGGTTTTTGCTTTGGTGTTTAAAGTTATGATTTTTATGTTTTGCCGTGTTGTTTTTATTTTACGTTCTAGTATTTTGTTGTACCTAGGCTCTAGTTGCTGTTTCTTGCATGTTAGTCCCCTTGAGTGTTTCTTTTCATCCTTCTGTGTTCCCTAGGAGTTAGTTCATCTATGTTGAGATTTGTTTTTCTTTATTCATGTTTTCCCCTTTCAGTAATGGTCCATTATTCACTTCCTGTTTAATCCCATGTCCTCTTCTGTCTTTTTTTTACTTCATCCTTTGTGACTGTGTTGATTGTGTATGGCTGAGTCTAATTTTCATTAGCTCTCAGTTTCTAGGTTTCAGTTTAACTGTGTTTTCTATTAAGTTTGTTCTTAACCACAAAAAGGTAATGGTAAATGGCAAATGGCCTGTGTATAGCGCTTTACTCTGTGGATCCTGTGGGAAGTGTCATGCAGTACAAGCAGTTTACAAAGCACTTACTAGCATTTGTTACCTGTATGAATATATTCCAAAGTCTGTCTTCGGTGAACTGCTGCTGTTTCTCCTTCAGAGAGTTAAAATGTTCAGCCAGTGGTACTCCCTCAATCAGTTCCATCACAATGTACAGCTTGTCACCTAAAATGGACAATATGATAAGTGTGTTTGGCCTTTTGCTGTTTTTTTCTTCTTTAAAGGGGACTTATTATATGCTCTTCCTTAATTTCCTTCAGATTCGTGTCATTATACCTGTGGATGTTCATGTTAAACATGACTACAGTTATAGATAATGAACCCAGTAAGTAAGTAATCCTTGTGAGTTTTTGGCTCACAGGGATTACAGGGATTATGAATCAGGAAAATATCCTTTAGTAGAGCCTGAGAATAACAATATGGACCTCAAGACAATCAAATAGACTTCCTGTAATTTTCAGTTTCAGAGTTCATTATGCTCACCTTCCAGAAAAGTCCTGTAATATTTAACAATGTTCGGGTGTGTCATCTAGAGATAAATAAGCAACACATTAACTTCCAACATGTAATCATACTGTCCAAATACAGTTCACTTGTGATTTGTATTGAGCCAAGTGCCTGTTCTTTGATGATTGTGAGCTCTGAGATGATTTTCTCCACATTACTGTCTCTGGACTTCTTGTCTTTGCCAAATGCAGGGTTGTGTAGATTCACCTCTTTCAACGCTAGGATGTTCTGGCCGCTCTGTTTTTGGACCTGTCATCAAACCAATAAATTTGAAGTAAATTATTTAAAAAGAAAAGATGCAAAACATCACAACCAACTCCAAATTTGGTCACTCTTGATGTTCTTATGTTTCCTGTTACTGATGTTTACCTTAAAGACACTTCCAAAGGCCCCGGTGCCCAGATGGTCCAATACAGAGTAGCCACTGATCACTCTGAGAGGAGGTCGGTTCTGGTCCACTGTCTCAATGCCTCCTCTCAGATTGTCCAGTTCCTCTTTCTGCATTGAAAACACAAAAACTTTGTTTGTTTGTCAGTTTACCTCATTTATTTTACCCCACAGCAGTCAATGTTTTTCCTTTTTTTCCCCAACCCCAAAACAGCTGAATAAACAAATAAACTCATTTAGAAGCTATTTCTTACAATGTAGAGTGAAACTTTGGTTTGCAGGCCCTCATAGGCAGCGAGGTCCCGCACATAATGTCCAACATCAATAAACAGCTCAAAGAGGTCTGTGGGAAAGAGTCTGTAATGGATAAAAGATCACAAAACGGCAGTGGAAAGCAATAATGAGACTTCTTTCCCTGGCAGTGTTCCAACAGTAGCTCATTTTAAAACAATTCATCCACTTCATGAACTTAATGTTAGACAGTTTCTGTTATATTTTAAAACTTTTTAATGCCGTTTCATCACCTCTTAAACAGATGTCTATTTCTTTCCACACTAAAGAGAAATCGGAGCGCCCGGAATGCATAGCACTGCCAATACACAAACAGATATGTTATTTCCTATAATTAGAACATTTAGATTATTATGCAATTTGTTACATATAATAGCATATACCTGTAAAGAAGTGATTGTTTGTCCAGAGTCACATGGTATAATCAACTTTGCAATTATATAGATGCCATTTTCCTAAGAAAAGAAGGTCAAATGTAACTAACGCAAAAACATATACATGTGTTTTTATTTTTATTTGTTATAGCTCATGTTTTTACATATTTCTCTCTGTTAATAGGATCAAGAGTAAAAGCACTCTCATTTGATTAATATGTGCTCTTCCACTAAGAACCCTTCTTTACCTGAACAATGTGGTGAGCAGATGTGTCATCTAGACTCATCTCAGTCAGAGCTGTACAGCAGGCTGAAAGGGGGATTAAAGGGATAGAATTTAATTTAAGAACTCATATACACAATCACAGAGTCCTAAATAGTCTGGATTACAGCTGTAAATATTTATATGACTCTCTAAAAAACCAAAAGGCCAGAAGGAAACACTGTGTTTGAAATGTAAATCTTAAGCTTTCCCTATTGATACTTCTCGGGGCATGCATGTTTGGAGTGAGCAAGAACGAGTTCTGCTTTATGTTAGAGTCATCAGACGTTTGAAAACAGGAAATTTACAACCACTTCCTGTGCAATTACAGACAGGGTTAGTCAACTCTCTGCAGTCGTCATTGTCTCATGTCAGGAAAAAACTGTTTACATTCTCAGTTACTGATAAGACTGGGGTAGCATTTTCTTTTTGTGCAGTAGGGACAAGAAAATGCTTTATCATAAACTCTCTGAGACAGAGGTGGAGTAAATGTCCGCTTCTGTCCCTACGCAGACCTAGGGACAGGGATCATTGGAACAATAATACATTTTATTTGAAAGCGCCTTTCAAAACACTCAAGGTCGCTGTACACTTAAAAGCAACATAAAAGCAAGAAGTTTACAGAATCATAAAAGCATAAGACATAAACAAATAAAATAGGAGAGTGGAAAGGTTATGTGGGATAAGCTATTTTGAACGTATCGTGACTATATGTAAATTCCTAACTAAGCAGTAAAAGTTTCATATTTCCACCGTTTCTTCCAGATTTTAAGATGTATTATTAGTAGATAACCTGTGTTTTTACCCCAAGCGTGTTCTTGGGTTGAACTTTCCCACAGGCTTTGTTCTCCATGTGATTGATTTTATAATAGAAGTCTTTCACTTATAAAACCTGTTTTTCTCCAGTTTCCACTAATGAGTACTTTATAAGTTTATAAATTAATATCATTAAAAATATATAATACTAAGAGTCCCTACACAGAAAAGCTGGTGGGTACGTTGGTGGATTCAAACCCAGGACTTTCTTACTGTGGTACTAACCACAGCTCCACCATGCCACTGAGCGACACAAGAGACCCAGAAATAAATTGTGTGATATGCAGCGTATACCCTGACCTGACTGGAGCGCGATCGTGTTGTCCACCACCTCCTGAGGGCTGAGCTCCTCCCTCATGTGCTCTCTCTGGATGCGACCGGTTGCGTTGGCACTGGAGAGCGCCTCAATGGACGAGCGGTCGGTGATGTACTGCCTGTCACTGTGTGAATGATTTTGTGCCTTATTTTTTGGCACTGTGACTGTTTTAAGCCTGAGAACAAAGCTGTTTAATGCTGTTCAGTCAGCTAAAGTTACAACCTCCATCGTTAGCTATGAAATATTGGATGAGATTATATTGCAGACAAACGGAAAGCATTTTTTTTCCAACCAGCAAAGATGTGAAAGGATAGAAAAAAGATAGAAAAATATATGAGGTAATAAACTCCAGACAGATTCATCAGCAATATTTGCTGATCTGTCCCTTCAAAGACAAGGATCACTCTGAAAAACAACTTACAGACTATAAATGGTCAAACTGAGAGCTCACTGTTGTAATCTAAACTTTAAATACATTGTACTCGCTCATTTTCACGAACCTGTGGAGCAGCCGGAGGAACTGCTGCACGCCACCCCAGCTTCTGATCTCCACCCTGATGTCGGGGTCCTCGCAGAGCTGGACCAGCACCCAGGTGACACTCCATAGCAGTTTCAGGTGCTTGCCATGCAACAGGCTCAGCAGTACCGGCAGACCGTCCAGCTCCCTCACCTGAGCCCTCACGAGCTGAACCGGGCAGAGCAGCCTCAACAGCTCCGCACTCATTCTGGACGAAGTTTAACCCCAATATTATTTATGTTAAGTGAATATAACTTGATACTTGCGGAGATAACATACACTTTATTATTCTTTACAGCTCTATTTTATGTGTCTGTCTATGTTTCCGTCCAGATTTTATGACTGTATATCAGCACTAACGGGTGAAAAAACCTTTTCCATAAATTAGAATAACAACTTAGTAGTGCTTTCTTACCTCTTTGACAGGAGGTCGTATTCCTGAAGTATTACAAGGAGGCTCTCCACTATCAGTAGCTTCCCAATCTCCTCTTTAAATTCTATGCTACAGAGAAGAAAATCTTGTAACAGATGAAAGTGTCCTTGTATGTATAGTCTTCGGTGCAACATTTACTTACCTCTCAGCCAAAGTGGTGAGTGCTAGCAGGGCTCCCAGTAGCACACTGCTATCAGTTGTGGAGAGGAGTTTTGCCAAAGTCTACCACAGTCAGAGTTGGTATTCATTTACAAAAGGAAATAGAAATGAAGAGATGGCAAAGTGTCATCAATCCTCATTAGTACTTTCCCAAATGACAAAGCATTGGGCAAAAAAATTACGAAAAACCACACAAGTCAATCTATGCTTCTTCCCTCACCTACAGCCCTGATCTGTGGGTAGTGACTAAAAAAATTGGATCACAGATACAAGCAATAGGAATTAGCTTCCGGTGAAGGATGTCTGGACTCAAGAGATATATTTAAGAGCTCAGCCATTCAGGAGGGACTCAGAATGCAGCCTCTACTCCTCCACATTGAAAGGAACCAGTTGAGGTGGTTCATGTATCTGACCAGGTTGCCTACTGGACACCTCTTAGGTCAGGTCTTTTCTGCATGTCTAACTGGGAGGAAACTCCGGGGTACACCCAGGATATACTGGAGAGATTGTGATGCTTGGCGGGCTAGGGAATGCAGAAGAGACTACTGCACCCCATGACCCAGACTCAGATAAGGGGCAGAAAAACACTGGATGGATGGAAATACAAAACCTTACTCTTTAGGTATTTGAATAATGGCCAGGACAAAGCCCTGGAATGCAAAGCTTAAGTAGGAAAAAGTAAATATTAAAGGAAGCAGAATATTTGCCTCAGTATAGTTCTTGTTGGGATAACCAGTTTTAAACCAAAACTGTGATGTGAAGGTGTTCTCTGAAAGACTGAAGAATGAATTTTATCTGAATAGAAAAAGCTTCTTTGAGTTTTCTAAAAGTTTGCTTTGCAAAACAAACATGATGGGGAAATTCTACTATTAACTGTGAGAACATTACTCTAAGCCAAGGTCTTATGAACAGATGAATGTTATGATGGACAATGTTTTTTAAATAATGTTATCAAATGTAAAGCAAAAAGGAAGTAGTAACAGTAAAATTAATAGTAAAATAACTATATATATATATATATATATATATATATATATATATATATATATATATATATATATATATATATATATATATATATATAAAACTATATATATAATAATTGTGAAATTATTGTCAGCAGGAAAAAACTGAACTCATTATTGTCACTGTTAGCGTATTTTTCCATGGTTTAAACACAAATCATTTCCTGTTATGTTACAGAGTTAAACTCATCTAGAAGCACCTATTAGCTTGAAATGCTTCAAGGCACTCACTTTAACATCACTTTCAAACCATTATCCAAATTAACTGTAATTACAATGATCTCTGGGGTATAAAGACTGTGTTCATAGAAAATGCTAGTCTATTTTTTTTAAAATGCGTAAAAAACAAATTGATTTTCCTCTAAATAACATTTTAAAAAGATTTTATACTTTTGTCCCCACTGCCTGCAGATTTCCATCCAGAATTCTTTGAGTGTCTTATGCTGACTCTCTCTGGTTTAACCCAGACATGCCAAAACAGTGACAACAAACAGCACACAGTCACAGATAACCTCGTCACAACTTATCACTTACCCTGTGAGCGCCACTCTCGATGACCCAGACTCTTTGATCCTGAGTGGCAGATAATTTCTGAAAGATGTCTGGAATACAGTCAGTTAATCCGCCATTGATAAGAACAATACAACTTATATTATCAGTGTTTCTCTGTGAGTCTGCCTTCAGATTACTCACAGGTCATTGTGACCAGCTTCTGCGTGGCAAACGCCTGCTCCCCACACGACATATACAGAGCAGTGACAGACTCCATATACTGAGAGACAAAGGAGAGAAGGGTTCAGGGTGGCATCGTATCACTGTGGCCAAAAGAAACATTGTTTTTTCTTCTTCTTTTTTTACATTAGGCATTTACCCTGGCAAGTAAACTGATGCCTTGGAGCTCATGGAGGATTTTCTAAATCAAACCAAACAAAATCAGCATTTGTTGTTTTTATTTTGCAGAAATGTTTTTTCATTAAATTAAAAGCATAAAAAATTAAAGTTTGTTGTTTTGTTTTTTAAACTTGGACCTGATAGTGGGGATCTCTGATCAATAATCGCAGGCAGATGAGAACTCTAAGGACTGACTCAGGAGGTGCATGCTCAATCCATTCACTGTTGAAAGAGTAAATATTATCACAGATGTTATCCGCATCTATTACAGCAGAAGAAATGTTTAAGTACTTCAAACATATTTCACCTGCACAGTCGGTTCTTGATCAAAGACACAAGGATGCCAGAGAACAGTTCATGCAACGGGTGGCTGCTGAAGCATCTTTGGTCTCTGTATGTTATGCTAGTAAATGACAGGAAAATGATGTACAATTAACTTTAAAGAACTACATATTGCATTTAATCCCTTAAAGAAATATTTCACTGTATAATTAATGTACAAACACCAACATCAGAAAAGTTTGAAAGCATTTTAGTCACATTTAGGATTAGAATTTAACCTCAATACAGTTTTTGTTTTCCCTGAAGTATAGAGAGGACTTAAAGTTGTCCATAAACATTTCCTCTTTGAAAAGATCTGAATGTGGATATTACTTTTCTTAATTTAGCAAGCCACCCTTACATTTCCTTGCTCATTTAATATGTAAACTTAAGCTAACTGAAGACCTTTCCCTTTAGGTTGTTGAATCTAAAAACAAATTTGAAGGTACTTAATTTATATTTCTCAAAGTGTGGTGCTTCAAAAAGGAAAGGTTATTAGATAGTTAGATAGCAACACTATTTAAACTGAATGCAATGCTACAGGAAGGGTAGTGCAATTATTTAGCTGGAACTTGCCTGGAGAAATCAATATCCAGTCATGTTCCAAGTCAAGTTTATTACCCAATGAACCAGACTTAACATAAACAAGAAATCACGTAGAAAAAGCAGAAAGAGACAATATATGCTGCTCAAAAATTAAAGGAACATTTGAAAACATATCAGATATCAATGGAAAAAATATTATGCTGGCTATCTATACAGGTAGGGACTGGGTCCTGTGTTTGGAATGAAAGGATGCAATCGTTTTTAATGGGAATTAAAATTATTAACCTCCAGAGGGCTGAATTCAAAGATACTCTGAAAATTAAAGTGGAAAAAAATAATAGGGCCAATTAGTCTGTTTTGACAAAATTTCATTGTAGGACTTAAAATGGTGCTTAGTAGCACCCACATGTCTGTATGCATGAACAAGAACATTGGAGCGTGCTTCTAATGAGATGATGAATTGTGTCCTTGAGGATCTCCTCCTACATCTATACCAGGCTTTCACCGAGCTCTTGGACAGTCTGAGGAACAACCTGGTGGTGTTGGATGAACATAATATCCCAAAGATGTTCCTTTGGATTTAGATCAGCCAAGTGTCAATGGTATCAATTCCTTTATCTGCCATTACCCACTGCACCAGTGAAGGGTCTGAAAATGAGTCCAAGGGTTTCATCCTAATACCTAATGGTAGTCAGAGTGCTGTTGCCTAGCTTGTAGAGGTCTGTGTGTCCCGTGTCAAGAATTGGCAGTTCCTCTTGTAGTCGGAAGGTTGCCGGTTCGAGCCCCAGCTCGGACAGTCTCGGTCGTTGTGTCATTGGGGAAGACACTTCACGTGATGGCCAGAGGGGCCGATGGTGCGATATGGCAGCCTCGCTTCTGTCTGCCCCAGGGCAGCTGTGGCTACAACTGTAGCTTGCCTCCACCAGTATGTGAATGAATAGTGGAATTGTGAAGCGCTTTGAGGGTCTCGAAAAGCGCTATATAAATGCAACCCATTAATATTACATAGATATGCCTCCCTGGACGATCACTGACCCACCACCAAACAGGTCATGCTGAATGATGTTACAGGCAACATAATTTGCTCCACAACCTTTTCCTGTTTGTCAAATGTGCTCAGGGTGAACCTGCTGTGATCTGTAGTACACCAGTCATGCACCTGCCAATTCTGGTATTCTATGGCAAATACCAGTTGGGCTCCACAGTGCTGGGAGTGAACACAGGGTCCACTAAAGGACATTGGGCCGTCAGGCCACCCACATTAAATCTGTTTCTGATTCTTTGGTCAGAGACTTTCACATCAGTTGCCTGCTGAAAGTCATTTTGTAGCTCTGGCAGTGTTCATCTTGTTTCTCCTTGCACAAATGAGCAGACAGCAGTCCTGCTGATGGGCTAAGGATAAGTGACCTTCTCTGGCCTTGTCCAGCTCTTCTAAAGTAACTGCCTGTCTCCTGGAATCTCCATGCACATGAGATTGTACTGGTGGACAAAGCACACCTTCTGGCAATGGCATGTAGTGGGGATCTCTGATCAATAATCCTGAAGGAGTTGGAACACCTGTGCAGCCTCTGTAGGGTGTAGGTATCACCTTATGCTACCAGTAGTGACACTAGCCAAATGCAAACGAGTGAAAAAAACAGCAAGAAAAGATGAGGAGGGAAAAAATGTCAGCGGGATCCACCTGTGAAACCATTCCTATTTTGGGATTGTCTCATTGTTACTCCTCTAGGACAACGGTTGTTAATTTCATCAACAAAGCAGTACCAAAGCAGCTGAAACTGATTAACAACTCCCTCTGCCATTTTAACTGACCAGATCAGATCAGATCAGATCAATATCCCAGACGTTTAGCTGACTAAATGCTATACTTTGATCATTTTTTGAGCAGTGCAGATCACTGTCTTACAGAAAAACAGTTCTACCAGTATAATCCCAGCTGAGATTAGTAGCACATGTTACTGAATCTTAGACAAAGTCAACCTACGATTCTTTCATTTTCAGAGTCAACATAATAAAGGTCAACTGGGCCTCTAATGTATTGATTTTATGCATCTTACTTGTATTAGTATTAAAAAAGACTTGGACTCATAACTGTGTGCTTTGAGATTTTAGTTAATATTATTTCAGAGCTTATGCGGTCCTTAGGAAATGTAACCTGAATTTGTCCAGTTCTGAGGCCTCATTGCTGATGTCACTCTCAGGCCTGTGTCTACTTGTGTTTTTTTGAGGAGGGATGGATCTGCTGGTTCCACTGCTGCATCCTTTACTGTGACTCAACACTGCCACCTGCAAACACAAGGAGTCTCACACCACAATAATACACACAGATAGGTAGCAATGTGAGCTGGTTTGTGGGGTCTG
This sequence comes from Neolamprologus brichardi, assembly GCF_056152115.1. Lineage (NCBI taxonomy): Eukaryota > Metazoa > Chordata > Actinopteri > Cichliformes > Cichlidae > Neolamprologus > Neolamprologus brichardi. Next base: position 26,877,936 of record NC_142114.1, on the reverse strand, counting down.
TTATTAAAATGTCTAGACATTCAGCCTTGGTGTGGTGTCGTGTGTTGTTGTTGCTGTCCACCTCTTGTCTGGGACTGTTTTTGGCAAGCAGGGACTGGAGCCTCCTTAGATCACGAAATGCCCTATAAAACATGCTTATCAGGTGATTTGTGTTTTTCATATCACGGAGATTAATTCTGAACTTGGTCAAGAACAATTAAATAACTGTAAGGAGAAGATAACCAAGCATACTTGCTGTGTGTTCCTATGGATTTCGGGGTCAGTTTTTCTTCTTGTTTCAGTTTTTTAACAGACATTTTCAGCGTTCCCCTCTGCTTCCATTAGGAACCTGCGAAGCATTTCGGCACATATTCACATTTAGTCAGACATAAGAAACTCAGTGGCAACAGTGCTACCTCACACTGGCCAAAAACGACAGGTCCGCTGATAGAAGGCGAACCAAAAAAGTCGCGTTTATAATCGCTTACCTTTCCCCCAGCAGCAGACAGCTGATTTGGCCTATAGAAATTTGGCCTCATTAAATATCCTGAGTTAGTTTTATTCGAGCAACAGCAACTATACGAGCAAATAGTATTAGTCTATGTTGCTATGGTTACAACCGACGCGCATCCAGTTCACTCGCCGTATTTTGTGCTACGCTGTCGGAATACTTGGCACGCGTATATATATATAAATAATTTATATTTGAAAGGAAATTTAAATAACTTAAAATCTTTCTCATTACTTATCAACACAGTCCAGAACAAACGAATAAATGAATACATATTATAAGACCCAGAATTTCCTTATGTTTCCCAGCAATGAGAATTCCGTCATATAAGCTAAATATTAAGTTAAACAGCCTATAATTAAAAACATGAATAATGGTAATAATTATACAGGTCAATATAAAAATGCAGTATGACAAAAATTAAATGTAAATCTTTCAAACATTACTGTTTGAAAGAGTTACTTTTAAATAAAAAGTGGACTTTGCATGTTTCTCTCCAGGTACTCCTCCAATAGTATAAAAACATACATGGAGTTTAAAATACTGGTGACTCTAAACTGGTCTTAGGTGTGAATGTGAGCATGAATGGTTCTCTGTTTTTCTGTGTAAACCCTGTGACACCCTGGAAACCTGTCCAGAGTGTACCCTGTGACAGCCATAACAAAGTGAAATATTCCAAACTCAACAGCAAACCTTGACACACACACAGTGGTCAAAGTTGTGACAGTACAGGTTTGAAGTAAAATATTAACATGAGAGAAGAGATGATTAACTGCTAGACAGATGTGTTGCATTGCTAAGAGTTATTGCATAAGGTATGAATGATTTCCTGTATTTGTCCTTCTGGCAACGTTCTCAGATTGCAGGCCTATTTATGGTTCCTCTAGTTTCCAGAAGTACAAATGGAGGTAGAGCTTTTACCCACCAGGCTCCTCTTGTGGAGACACAAATCTGGGAATTTTTCATTGCTGGTCCTACAATCCCACACAGTAAAACCATACTGACTTAATTGTTGCACTAAGACCTTTTAAGATTTCACAATTTACAAGGGTGACATTGTGAGACACTGTCATTACTGTGGTATAAAAATCAAATATGCAATTTTATTTGAATGTGGTTTTCCCCATTTCTGTAAGTATAAATGGGAGCTTTCTATGGTCTTTTGTGTTCCTCCATTATTTCAATACATGATAAAACTGTTAGCTGTTATTTAGGCTGTGGTTTGGTCTGATAGTCATCTTTGAGCTTCAGTAAGACTCCGTCCAACAACACATCTCAACACTGGAGTGAGGACACCTAAGTCTGTCTACAGCAAGTCTAGTAACTCTGGAGTCACTTTGAATGCCTCAAATGACTTATTTGGGCAGTTGTGAAGCATTATCTAAATGAACTGTAATTTCAGTGTTCACTGGTACATGCTAATTACTTAAATAGAATCATCAGTTAAATCTGATAAAGAGCTCTTGAAAAGTTTGCAGACTTTGAACTAACTAAGGCCTTAAAAAATGTAAAATTTGTACTTATATCACCATCTTTGCTGCTGCAGAAGAGATAATACATTCCAGTTCAAGATTCTTTCAGTGCCGTGTTTCTCTTATAATTTCCACAATCCCCAAAGACCAGTATTCAAATGCATTTGCACCATATTGGTGTATTATGTCTGTGACAGTGGCAAGTCCTCCTTCACTCACTAGTTCACTCAACAAATAGGAATTATGAGTAAATACAGTTGCTGAATATTTTGTGGTAAACGTTGTTCATTGTGATCTTACTCAGCAGATGCACAGTCTAGCCTCTGGCTGCAAAAGGGGGATGGTGGAAGATGCCAGTAGTATAAACAAATTAAGCTGAACCACTGCCTTTTGATTTTAGATGTGTTGTTGCAAAGTTTGCAAGGTAATCTAAAGATGTTTGTTTATCCTTGTTTTCAATCATCCCGTTAACTCTCTGTGCAGCACATCAGCCCCATACTTTGTATTGTGACTATAGGCTACTGTGTCCCTATCAAATTAAAAAAAACTGAGTGGTTGATAAATTAAAATAGGCTAGAAATATCAACACATGCACAGTTAAGCACAGCAAGTTACTGCTGATCTCAGAACGACAAAAAAGTAAAAGTATTTTATATATGTCTAGCAGTGATGCTAGTTTTTTAAAGGTGAGAATAATATATGGAGACCAACACAAAATTAGTTTCCCCAGTATATGTTTCCTTGACACAATCAAGAACCTTTCCGCCATAAAACGGGGCAGAAAATATTTAACTGCCGCATAAAAAACACACGAAAATGCAGGAAATGAAGTGCGCAAAAAATTCATGGGGGAGGATCTCCAGAGCCACTAATTGTAATGTATCCTTTCCATTTCTCGAGTAAAACCTATGACCACGACTTTGTAACTACACTGAGAAGGATGGGAAACTGATCAAAAAGAAGATTGTTACTAAAGAAACAAAGAAAGAATGAGTTTTGTTTCCCTTTAACGGCTGTGGTTTATTCTCGCGAGATCACACCAGCACTCAAAGAAAACGAATTGTCATCGCGAGACTGCAGTGGTCCTCCCCTTTGTGATTCACGTACACGTTTACGTCTCATTTTTGGCATAGTTTCGTGGAGTGTGGGAGGCGCTGCGTGCCTCTTTGTGCGTAACTCAAGCAAAAGCAGTGAGGGGAATGTCGGCTTGTGAATGATCGGTGTTTGAGACGGCAGGGAGCGTCAACGTTATGGGTGAGAACGCTACAGGCAGCTAATGTCACGAATTTTTCAGAAATTATTGTTTTAAACTGTAACCGTGATGATTTCAGTTAACGGAATTCACTATTTAACATTTTGGCTTTCGCTTGGTTTAGCTTGTGTAGTTGTCTGAGCAACCAACGCCCAGTCGCCCGCCTCCAGTAGGATTGTAGCTAGCTAGTTGTTAGCCTCGGTTCGCGAGCAGGCTGCATAACCTAACGGGAGTGTCATTTCCTGTCTTAAGCTCTTCGACAAAGTCTCCCATTAAACGTTTCTATGTGTTTTATGTGATAACACCTTAACCACCGGTCACTATTTTTACAAAGCATGTCTACAAATGTTAGTACTTTGTCTAATGAGCTAAGTTGGTGTCGTATTTCGGATTTAAACAGCTCACGTTAATGCTAAGTTGCATGCTTTCAACCTCAAGAAGCGTTGAGCTGTTGTGGTTTTCGGTTTAGCGTTTTTTCTAAACGTGTGAAAGAATGAAGTAGCACTATGCAGAAAAGAGTGTGTGTCGTTGTCGCAGTCGCAAAGCCATATTTTTTTTTTAAAGCTCTTAGTCAGGAATGGGTGCTGCATTAGTGCGTGATCAATAATTTGATCAAACTCCCATGATTGGAGTATCTGGGTTAGGCAGTCAAAGCCAACTCTGGGGGATGTGGCAGGTTAGGAGGGGGAGGAAGGCAATGCTGCCATCTAATCTGGATTAAAGTGGATCTAGTACCTCAGAGTTCATGTTTTGACTTTTAAGTTCATTAGCTTCAGACCGTGGCCTCTAAGTCAGAATGCTGTACCTGCTCCCCCACCCCCGTGTCGTTGTGTCAAACTGAAACACCAGATTTGGTGTTCTACGGAGCAGAGCTTTCTAAAATCTGCACAAGCAAACTTTAGCTTTCACCTGCCACCACTTCCTTTAGCAGCCCTATCACGAAATACCGGAAAGGAAACACACGGTTGTAGTTTTAAAATGTCGGTTCTCATATTTTCATACTTAAAAAAATTACCAGTTTGATCATGCCTGTCTGCAAAACCTAATTTACAGTATTTCCAAAACTAAGGCAGTATGATACAGCTGAAATTAAATTGCATTTCTGGTAGGCAAATCAGCACATTATGTCTTGGTATCACACAAAAGACACGTGGGCTGCTGTTGGTGGGCAGGAGATGCTTTGGTGTAAGAAGCAGAAATACTCTTATAGCCACAGGCGAAAAGAAAAATCTGCAGCAGTTGGTGAAGCTTGCTTTATGGTGCTACTGACATTACAGGAGCAAAAACTGGCTTGTATTGCTTAGTGAATTATTTTGCCTGCAGGCCTCACAACTAAAGAAGCTGATTCTGGAGACAGGATAGTTGGTTTGTCAGGTTGCCTGAGATTTCTAAATTAATTAATTTTTTGTTTGTCTTCCTGTGCACTCCCCTGTGTTTCTTTGTGTCCCTGGAAATGTTGGCTCTTCCTGCACACGCTGGGATTTCATTACGTCCATCAATGTCAAACAGCTGTAAGTATAAAAAATATGTTTCATGCCTGAAATGTAACTGGACTGCATTATTTTTTTCAGCAGTCTTTTGCAGATAAGCTTCTCAGAATACAAACCAGAATGTGTGATGCTTGATATTGTTTTTCCTTTTTACTGTGAAAAACCAAAGACAAGTGACTGAACAAGACAGAACATTGACAAAAAATAAACTATGGTGGTATTAACTTACGCTGGACATTATAAAGAATTTTTTGTGGTATTTTCAGGGTGTGTCATGGTTTTATTTTAAATATTTTAGTGTAACCGGATCTTTATATAGATTTAAAATGACATTTTTTGTCAGACGTATATCCAATTAAAAACATTTTAAAAAGCCTACTCTTAAGTTTTGATTTTAAAGGAAATATTTGCACAAGGCTCTAGAGTCATTCTGCCTGTTATACCTTTAACTTAGATGTAATGGCACCTTTTTGTTGCCATTAAACAAATTCTGCCTCAAAAGCTACTTTGAATTAAACTCTTTTTTAACATAGTCTTCCAAACTTTGTTGCCCAAATGATTCTGCCTCCAGGTAGAAACACCAGTTAGCCTTGAATTGCACATTGTCTTTGCGTTGCCTGGTCTTCTGTCACTGTGTGAAATTTCAGCACAGAATCAGCATGACCAGAAATAAAGCAAAACAGGTCTCCTTCTTTCGTTTAAAACTTTAAACCTTCCCAACAGCAGACACGGCCCCTGTCTCCGGGCAGCTCTGCTCCCCTTTCTTTATCCTCCATCTGTCTGTATTGTTCTTAAACTCAGCAATGGAGCCCCTCCCAAATGCTACCTGGCTTGCTAACATTACCCAGCATGCCATTCAGGGCAATTTTTATAGTTTTAGAGAGAGTTTTTTTGTTTTAGAGTCTGTGTCATGCCCTGTTGACTAGAGTTCATTTTAGAGTATGTATTGTTGTTTTGTATTAATGTATATAAGTATTATGGTTCAAGCCATGAGCGATAAGGGTACACAGCTGATACACTAAACACACTCATTAGCAAGTGGCCAACAGTGTAATACATTTAAACGACTTTGAAAGCCCTTGTGGTTGTTTAGTCTATTCACCAGTATGTAGGTATTTGAAATATTCATATCACGCATGAAATCAGGGCTGATAAAGGGCCCAACATTGTGTATGTGTACAGCTCCATTCTGGGCTTTATGGTTTAAATTTATAACACATCTTGAATATTGTGGCTTCTGAATGCTTTCAGTGTAAACTTAATCAGTTGCATCATAAAGATGTGAGAATATACTTTTTCTTCTTAATCCAACACAGTGGAGAGTCCGTTTCAATTCAGGCAACATAGTTTGTTCATGACTTTTTGTTTTACACTTTAGAAAATTAGATTTCTTTGTGGTTTAATTTTTTTTTAACTTTCTTACAGCAACAGAAGAACCTAGAAGGATATGTTGGCTTTGCAAGCCTCCCGAACCAGGTCTATAGGAAGTCGGTGAAGAGGGGCTTTGAGTTTACCCTGATGGTCGTGGGTAAGAACACATGCTGCTCGCCACTCAAGTTTTCCCTTGTTTTGTTTGAATCATTTCATTGTATTCTTTGCGGTTGGCATTTTAACATCCTTCACTGTGTGGTTTGTTTTAGAGAGAGAGAGAAAGAGAGACGGGTTTGTGTGTGTATACACAGCCATATTTATACACAAGGGACAGACCCCCAGCTTTGTAGTGTTAATTGCTGAGTCAAAGAGGAGGGGCGCAGATTGCATTCCTGTTCGAATTCATCTCGATGTCAGATCCTTGACACTGTCTCTCAGCAAAGAAGCATTTGGGTTGGAGTTATCTAAAAGTGCACTCAGCGAATCAGAAATGCAGACATTCTTTTACAGCGCTCGGATGTGGTGGTTGACGCTGTGCCAAGATCCTCCTTGGCTGATGAGACCGTATTTGGAGGGACAGTGTATCCTAGGGTCAAAGCCATTTCCTGTGGTGGGACCCAGAGAATTCATACCCAGCATGCATCTAAGTAAAGCCAGTAAAGAAAACTGTGCGTTGTTAATGCTACGAGAGTGACGTCTCTCGTTGCATTAACAATGCACAGTTTTCTTTACAGGCTTTAATTATTGCTGCTAATAAATGTTCGAACTTGTTAGTGAGCTGTCTCTTAAATGTTGTTATTAGATAGTTGAAGTAGAAGATGCTGCTCCCCCCTCACTTCTGTTGCTGTTGGATAGTGACCAAGTGGGCCTCTGGGGGCTGTGAATGCTTCGCTCTGTTTGTAACAAATATCTTCATTTTGGGGATAATTGCTGAAAAGATTAAACAAATGGCTTTGCAACAAGGAAAGAAGAGGAGGTCCTCTGGGCTTTCTGTTGCTTAAATGGTGGCTATTGTTTTTATGGTATCACCCGCTTTCACAGACACACTCGCACTCAGCTTTTCTTGGCTCCAACTAGCTGTGAGCCCACATGTCCCTGCAGTGCTGTTCACATACAACGCAATGCGTCACCAGCGCGGTGTGATAGGAGTCAAGGATAAAAGATAAAGGGAAGCACAAGGAGAAATTGAGATGGCATCACCACCAGTGGCTGGCTGGCTGGCAGATCTCTGCATGCCTCATAAAATCACATGACCCAACAACCTGTTCAGCAGCTCATTTCACAGGCTTGTCAGGCATTCAGATCGCAGTGTCTCGCTCATTGTTGCATGCGGTGATAAAATGTACAACAAACAGATGACAGAGTACAAGCTCCACACATTACCCTTTGCTTGTAGCTCTGGCATAAATGGTGGCTCGTTAAATATTGACTTATGGCCATCAGCAAAGTCGGGCAGTGCCAGTGGTCGTTTCCACTAATGATCCTTTTCTCTGGGAGCTTGGACACTGGACGCACAATGGAAAACCAAGCATGAGAAGTCTCCCGGACTCCACAGCCAGCCAGCTGCACATAACAAGAGCCATTGTTCATGTTGTTTTCTTAGCCTTTTAACTGGTAACCCAAATGGATCAATGTCTTGGGCAAATGTTACTTGCATCCCCAGTTAGACACATGGTCTTTTCTTGTGTGGAAGATGCCAGCAGTAGACTTTGTATAGCTGTATTACAAGTGATTTTAAACCTCTTATTCTGAGTGATACTGTGTCTCACAATCTCACTGTGTTTTTTTTTTTTTGTTTGTTTTTTTTTTCTTTTTTTACAGGTGAGTCTGGACTGGGCAAGTCCACATTGATCAACTCTCTGTTCCTAACAGACCTGTATTCAGCAGAGTATCCTGGACCATCACACAGAATCAAAAAGACTGTGCAGGTACACACTGACAAAAATATCTCTTTTAAATTCAGTTAAACCTGCAACAGCATGTGCTGGGCTGAAATAATATCACTTTATCTTTAATCAATACAGGTGTTGTGGTATAAAAGTTTTTCTTTATCTGTCCTTGTGGCAGCAGACCTGAATCAGATATTAAAGAAAATGTTCCACTGCAGATAATTTTTGAGTTTTTATTGTTTAAATATTGCAGTTATCATTGGGACCGCTATATCCAGAGAGGTACTGATGATAACCACGAGATTAAATTTAGATATTTTCATTCATTGTCCTATATGTGATAGACGTGGTAAAGCTGAAGGATCACTGTCAGACTCTGCTGTTATTTAGTACCAGGCAGCTTTTTGGGGGTGATGCATGTAACGTTTTTTTTTTCTAAACAAAATTGGATACTACACTAAAATGTCTTAAAAGCCTGAATGTATGCCATGCAGATTGAGCAATTAAGAAAAAAAAATATGGTTTTTACTATGGTGTTTGTACGGAAGCGTAGAGCTGCCACCCAGGCAAAAGTGTATCACGTTATAACGTGAAAAGTTTATTGTTCTAACAAGATACTTTTCCTGTTTGTACAATATACTATCATGTTTGTACAATATACTTTTCACGTTTGAACAACATATTATCAAGTTATTACAATATACATAATTATCACGTTCGTACAATATAATATTTATATTGTACAAACGTGATAATTATGTATATTGTAATAACTTGATATTATGTTGTTCAAACATGAAAGGTATATTGTACAAACAGGAAAAGTATCTTGTTAGAACAATAAACTTTTCACGTTATAACATGATACACTTGTATTTTTCTTTTGCCTGGGTGGCAGCTCTACGCTTCTGTATGTTTGTCATCATGAAATGTATGAATATTGGAAGCTGGGGAGAGTCATGGGGTGTTGAAAAGGTTTTGTTGTTTTTAGATTTTTCTCCCAGTTTGTGAAATTATTCTCACAATTGTTTGAACATGTCAGACTTTCCGTCAGCTGACCACATGACTTCATATTAATCTTCCTTGATTGCAAAACACTGTCCTAGATCCTAAAAGCCTAAAGTGCTGTGTGACTCTTGCTTCAAAGCCTTTCTGTTTTTTTAGAATAGTTATCAATAGCACAATATGCGAAGGCATGTTGCTACAAGCTGCCCATTGCCAAATATTTTCTGTCTGAGTTTTGAAATCTTAGATACACTTACCTTAACGTGCCGATCATTTTACACCACTCCTTCCATACTGTGTTTTCATTACCTACTAAACAGGTTTGGTTTCAAAGGCGCAGCTTATGGGAGAAGTAAAACTTAGCATTCCTGTCATTCTTTCTTCATTGACAGGTGGAGCAGTCGAAAGTTTTAATAAAGGAAGGCGGTGTCCAGCTGCTGCTTACAATAGTTGACACCCCAGGGTTTGGAGATGCTGTCGATAATAGTAATTGGTAAGGGTCACCACCACCTTCATTTGTAATCCTTAAAATATCAAAGCTACTCTCTGACATTCCTGATTCAGAAGAAGGGTGCAGCAGTTCCACAGATTTCAAAAGTAGATTCAAGTGCTTTGTATGTTTGTCTTTTTGGCTCATTATTGTGAAAAATCCCATTATCTGCCAGAATCCCATTAATAAATATCACCTATTTAAACCACTTGATCAACTTTTTATTCTTAATATCTATTTCTGACTATGAGGAGGTGAAATATACACCTCAGAAACTTCTTCACACTTCTTTGACTTATATATAATGTAGAACATCAGATAATTGTAGTGACACATTTATCATGACAGACCAAAGACTCCAGAGTTGTTTTATAGACACACACTTGTTAAATATGATCCTTTAACTTCATTACATTTTGCCACATACAACTTGGACAGGACATGATAAAAGCTGGTCTGATGACCCTGTCATTTTGAAAATAACAAATGAGATAGAAGGGGGAAAGAAAACAGTTCTTGGCAATTTCAGACTCCTAAAGTCCACTTATACCTGATTATACCTGTGTGATTATTTATAAAGAGCAATCTAATTGACCTATCTTAACAAGTGATACATTCCTGCTGAAACAGTTTTTATCCAAGGAATAATCATAAAATGGTTTATGTGCACCTTTGGCACTCGAGTCCACTAGTGAAATGTTTCCCTGTTAAGAAACAAAGACCCAGCAATAACTTAACTGAAGCTGTAATTTGTATTACACAGCTGGCAGCCGGTCATCGACCACATTGACAGCAAATTCGAGGATTACCTCAACTCAGAATCTCGAGTGAATAGAAGGCAGATGCCCGACAGCCGAATCCACTGCTGCCTTTACTTCATTGCCCCTTCAGGACATGGGTAAGTCTAGGACACAGATTCCGTTAAAGACAACTGTTATCAAGAACATCTTAACACTATACTATACTACTACAAGCATATCCAGAGAGAATTAACCTCTTAAACTGCCACATGATTGTTGGGTTTGAACTTAGCGGATGAAAAGCATTGGACTGGAAAAAGGAAAAGGTAGTAAGGGGAAGGGTGAACAGTGAGAGGAAATAGTGTAAGGAGGGAAATGAAGGGTCAGTAGTGCCTCAAAGGTCAGTGAAGCAGAGTTGTGAGTGGAAGAAAAGGTTGCTGGTTGAGATCATTGTGCAGCCTGGAAAATTCAGAGAACGGTCGGTAGTGTAGCATTTCCTCCCTGAGCATTTTCACTTAATATGGCTTTCACGGAGGTGCTAGATGTGCGTACTGCTTCTGAAACTAACAGCATTGAGCAGTAGTCATGTTGGACTGCTTACATTTCTGCAGTAAATTTATATCTTGACATTCTTTTTCTCCTACAACTAGACTCCCCCACCCCAGCTGTTGTTGTGAGTGATAATGTGAGACTGAGTCAGCCTGACTTGCAAAATAAGGGTTAAAAGTGGGCCTGTTAAAAGGAGAAAAAAGTGTGTGGGGGTTCTAAGCAATACTGAGACCCTGGCTCAATGCCCAGCAGATGATACTGATGACAAAAAGATGACTGTGGAATTTTAATTATAATGTTTATCATTCATAAGCTACCATGTCTTCTATAACTGGCTGGTGTGCTCTTATGGCCTTTTTTCTATGTGTGTCTATGTGTCATAGGTGATGCATGTTGGTTAAAGATGAGAAAGTGTGAGAGTAGTGAACGTGAGAAACTCTAGTGGTTATTTCCTGCCCCCGGGGGAAAAAAACAAGATAAAACCTCTTAAATGTATTTAAATGCACGAGTTGGTTTTATTCCTTTTAAAGTGAATGGTTGCTCTCTGTGACATCTGTTGACCTTGTTGTGTCTGCTGTGTGGCTTTGCAGATTTCATTAATATGCAAATATTGCTGCTTACTCACATGCCTTTCAATCTGCTGATCATGACCTACTGTAAGCTGTGAACCAGGCTCTGTCCTCCTTTGTGTCCTCGTCTGCTTTCTGTGAGACATTGTGTTTGTACAAGCCCGCGATCTGTACTCACACAAGCTTTACTTTTATCCTTGAGGATGGGCAGCATATGCTCTGGCATAAACACAACTGCACACTCACAGAGCACCCCTTCATAACAGAGCTGACTGCTCTCACACAGCCGCACAATGACCTCCAACATTGTGATATGCTCTGGCATTCACAACCCCCGCAGCTAAACCCTGGTTTTCCTTTGGGGTTTGAGGGGCTGACGTGATGCAGAGGTTATCTGCAGGTCTAGAAAAGTCTCATAAATCACTGAATTCAGTTCAAGACTTCAAAGTATTGCAAGATTAGCATCCAGGAAGACCATATATAAAATACAAGGGAAATTTGAGTGGTTGTGATTTTGCTGTAGGATGCTATTGATTTTTTTTGTTTGTTTGTTTGCAGCTATTAGATTTTTAGCAAGCAGTGTCACAGAGTGGGTACAAAGTAACTAAATATAGGAAAAAAACAAGCACAGCAGATGTCAGATGACATAAAAGTGACTCACTGTAATAGTGCATAAAGTGATGTGGACAGTGCAGGGTTTAAGTTAACAGCAGAGGAGTCTCTTCTGTGGTGTGTATTGTAGGTGCGAACAGTTTCCTGCCGCTGTGGTAGTAAAGCAGAATCGGTCTGTTTAACAAAGTGCAAAGTGTAATTTGTGCCAAGGGTGGTCAGTCAATGATGGATAGCAGTTAATATAATGGTAACATTTCCATCCAACAATTTTTTTTTTGGATCCAAATTGCACTAATGTATGAATTATGTATAATATTAAATCTAGGTCATATTATCAATATTAATTTACATGATATCTTTACATAATTGGGTCAGTATATTTAAATCCTTTCCTGCATCATTGGTGACGTGTGTGGCGTAGCAGTTAGTGCTGGGGAATTTCTGTGTGGAGCTTGCCTGTTTTTTCCCTGTGGCGCGTGTGCGGGCAGAGTGGTTTCCTCCATAAATCCAAAGACATACATTTTAGGTTAACTGGCGATTCTAAATTGTCCATGGATGTGAGCTGGATAGAGTGACAGAATAATGTGCTTTTCAATATGTAGTTAAAAATGCGTCTTGTAGTCTGAAGAACCTTGAGTGGTCAGTAAGACTAGAAAAGCACTTTATAAATGCGAGTGCATTACATTATTAACATAAAACTGAATTTTTTTCCCGTCCATCTGTTCTTCTGTTGGATAGTTTTAGGGAAACGCTGACTGGCTACGTATTTGTATTGGCTGATATTTGCATAAGTTGACATGTTTTCTTTTATCTGATTGGCTGTTTGTTTTGTCAGACTGATTTTGTGCAAGCTAAATGCTTATTTTTTTAAGATAGGGTCTCCCTGGAAATGATTCAGAATAAATTAACCAAAAAATTGCAAAAACTTAAAGGATATTAGCATTAGGATTTATACATCTGTAAAGTCCCAGAATCGCACAAATGCATCCTGAATTATAGTCATGCCTTAATTTTTCTTCAGAGACACGAATGACAAATATTGGGTTAAAAAATGCTTTTATCAGCACAGCACAAGATCAGTTTTTCTGGTCTTCTCTGAGCTCTTGATTATTTAACGCGATTTAACCCTGATGTTTAGAAGAATTATTTAGCTTTTGAAATGTATTCATTAAAATGAACTTATTTCAACACCAGTTTTGCTAATGCTGTACCACTTATGATTTCCTTTCTCCCTCCCTTTCTTTGATAAAATATGTAACCATAAATGTACAAGACAGTGTGGGAAATATGTCTGTCTGGGTTCCACATTATTTTCTTCTCAGTAAAGAGATAAATCTGGGACACGTTTAGCTTAGCCAGACTGGTGTTAAATCACATAGAGGGCGTTGATAGACTGAAATTCCTGTGGTTATTTTGTGTGGAGTCAAAGTTGGGAAAACTCCACACCTTCTGACCCTGTTTTCAGGAATTTAATGTGGGATTTCTGTAATCTTTGTGTGTGTGAAGTCGCTAAATTATCACTCAGCATGTGCCAATAAACTGTCTGCATTGTTTAATGTATTATCAAAGTCCAGATTATCTGTGTGTTTGCATCCATACAAACTTCCTTTGTGAAATGGACTCAATTAAGTAGCTTTTCATTGCTGCATTGCATCATTGCAGATTGTCTCAAAGAGTTTAAGAGCAGCACTGTGTTGCATACAAGCCTGCATAACCACATGATACCAGTCTTATCTAAAAGCACTTAAAGCATCATATTCTATTTCAAGGCACATTTAGACTTTAACCTCAAAGAATCAATAGAAGACATGATTGTGTTTGATAATAAAATACAAACTGCGGTATTTCTCCAGCTCATAAACAACCAAAAATAGCAATGCCTCCCCATGACTGAGAGGTCATATTCCCAGATATTACAAACATAAGGTGTAAAGGAGTTCTATATTTAGCTTAGCTCAACTTATCTAGTCTACAAAAGAGCCGATCAAGAAGCCGTAGTCAAAAACCAGTCTGCCCTGAACTATCCTAGTAGCTTCTATATATAGCGAGGAGTGCACACAGCAGTAGTTTGGCAGTTTATTTTATGCTTTAATGTGCTGCACTGAGTCAATGTGTCTTTAAACGTCTGGCATTATTTCAATGAAATGTAAAGCTGTATTTTGATCTCTGCAGACTGAAGCCCCTCGACATCGAGTTTATGAAACGGTTGCATGAGAAAGTGAATGTGATCCCCCTCATCGCTAAAGCAGACACTCTCACCCCTGAGGAATGCCAGCAGTTTAAGAAGCAGGTCAGTGGTTTCCACAGCTGCAAAGTCCTACAGAACAACTATGTCAGAGGCTCCTTTATTTATTTATTTATTTTAAATTCCCTTGTGGTCATTGGCATGACTGATGCCGAATGAGAATAGAGTAGACAACACCATGTTTGGTGTTGCATTTGTCAGTGAATACAAAAACAAGGTGGTATTGCAAAGAGCTAAATTTAGAACTGCGTTTTTATGTAGTGTCCTGAGCATGGTGGTAGTAGGTCTACACAACCTTTGTGTGTGTATATGTGTGTTTTAAGGTTCTTTTTCCTTTTTGTTAAAAAAAATGTCATCAATCCGCCGTAAGATCAGTCTTCTGTTTTGGCCAACATTGTAAACTTAACACACACACACACACACACACACACACACACACACACACACACACACACACACACACACACACACACACACACACACACACACACCCACCCCAATGTTACAGTTACCAATATAAACCGTCCTCTGAACAAATGACACCCTGACGTTGTACCTCTTGTTTAACCATTTTCTTGTCTGTCAGAATGACTTAACGGCCTTCTTTCCTCCTGATAGATCATGAGGGAAATCCAGGAACATAAAATAAAGATTTATGAGTTTCCTGAGACGGATGACGAGGAGGAGAACAGATTGGTCAAAAAAATAAAAGTAAGTGTCTTCCAGTGTGTTGTAACCACAGGTTCATATACTTGAAATTCTTAAACAAACAAAAAAAATCATTGAGGGTAAATGCTTTGTTTTTTGCTAGGACAAGTTGCCACTAGCTGTGGTAGGCAGCAACACCATCATCGAAGTGAACGGCAAGAGAGTTAGAGGGAGACAGTACCCCTGGGGGGTTGCAGAAGGTAAGAGACAGAATGTGTAATAAATGCATCTAAGCAAATGAAAAGAGTCTTATGATGGGACAGAGTTCCTAGAAACATGTGCATGCATGTTTCTCTGCATGGTTTATTGGATTAGACTGCAACTGTTACTTGAGTCTGAGCTACAAACAAGATTATGTAAAAAAATGTATCCTGATAACTGACTGATGACTTTTCATTACAGTTGAAAACAGTGACCACTGCGACTTCACCATCCTCAGGGATATGCTCATCAGGTACTGAAGAATAAAAAAGACCTCATCATATAACCCTTGTTTCCTACACATAGACCTTATTACATCACTCATTAGTGCATTGCTTTGGTGTTTTTAAATTTTCATAATCTAAAAAAACCCAAATATTCTTTTTCAAAGAACACAATCAGTGACTGGACAACCAGCCCGGTCTTATTCCGAAAGTTCCGTTCTGGCCTGTCCCATCTCATGTTTCCCTTGCCAGGCACACTGGTGTAATATCAGTTTCACTTAGTTGCTTTCGCAGAGAGAATCTTGTCTCACACTGGTACGGGGTTAACCCGGGGTTCAGATAGTTAATGTATCAATTTTCCACCATTACCTGTTTTTTGTAATTTTGTTTTGAATTTTTGATTGACTAGATGGTTTTCGTCTTTACTTCGGTTTTTAAAGATCTATTTTTAATTGTTTGTAGTGGGGGTTTTTGTTGTTGTTTTTTTAAGTAGTGGTTTAAAATGTTAAAAGTTCCCAGTCTCGTTAAACACCTGCACAAAAGTCTCTCCAGGGTATTTCACCACAGTGACTAAGACTGAAACTAAAGACATTTCTTGAGGCCCTATATCATTTAAGTTGGTTTTTGTGTTCCTCAAAAACCTTTCTATTCTTCTTTTTAAATTTTCATTTAACATTTAAGGTTTAGTTGGATATAAAAAAATTGGGTCCAGCCTACCAGTTTAGACTGCAGCTAATGTATGTCCCCTTTCTGCTCTGATGATCTTCTGCATCACCAGCTGCAGTTTAAGCCAGTTCATGCTCAACTGATTATGTTGCACGTTTTCAAAGTAACTACAATTATCATTAAGAACATTTAAAAAAAAAAATAGTATAACTCGAAGCGCAGTTAAAGTATATATATTCTTCTTTTTCCACCCCAGAACTCACATGCAGGACCTGAAAGACGTGACAAACAATGTCCATTATGAAAACTATCGCAGCAGGAAGCTGGCCGCTGTCACCTACAATGGAGTGGACAACAACAAGGCTAAAGGACAGCTGTCCACCAAGTAAGTCCTAGACAAAAGGCACTAGACACATCAATTGTAGCTAAAGGGGTTGAGGTTACCTATGCTGTTAAACTGCCCGAGTAACAGCTACGTTTTTCAACCTAATTTTTAAATATAATGTATAATGAAGCTAATGCGTAGCACTGAAGGGAGGGTATACCAGAAAGCATTGTATGTTTAGAGCACACACAGTGTAGATAGTGTATTTTAATTAAGTTAATAGAATCAAGTTGATTTCTGCAGATTCTGATGTTGCAGAATGTGTTGCAGTTTTGTGTTGAACCCATTTCATGCATACTTTTTGATATTTCATGTGTTTTGAACTTTACATAAGCTTAATTTTTCAAATTTGCATGTGTTAACTTAAGTGGAATAGGTTTCTGAAAGCAGTGGGATGAACATTTGTCACATAGGAGACTGCAGATGGTTGCGTTATCACATTATGTAATCATATCCTTATTTTATTTAAGTATATTGGTTCCAGGCAACAGGGAAAGACAAAGCTGGAGGATGACTTCTTTCACTGAACCCTGTGATCGCGATTTGTGAAAAATACTGATGTGTTGTTGTTTTTTTTTAATTGTAGTTTATCACTCTACTAATTTTCCACTGATTTCAAGCTTGAATTCAAAACACAATGATTAATTTTCATTAATACATTCATAATCAAATGGCTAACACACACTGCTAAAACTCTAGCTCCATGTTGCTGATGCTAACATACAGCTAAACATTTGACCGACGGCTGAGTGTGTCTGACACGCAGCTCACAAAGCTGACACTTATTTTTTCCACACTTTTTTTTTTCCATTTTGCAGTGAAAAAATAGCTTCAGTCACAAACTAATAAGTGTTGTTTTATTTTAG
The DNA here is from genome assembly GCF_056152115.1 of Neolamprologus brichardi. Classification (NCBI taxonomy): domain Eukaryota; kingdom Metazoa; phylum Chordata; class Actinopteri; order Cichliformes; family Cichlidae; genus Neolamprologus; species Neolamprologus brichardi. Next base: position 26,860,712 of record NC_142114.1, on the reverse strand, counting down.
TGCATGATCTCATCATTGCATGCTTTGTGTGTGTGTCTGTGTCTGTGTGTTTGGTTGTGTTTTTGTTTTGTTTTTTTTAGACTTGACACAGTTGATGGAATGTAAGTCAATTTTTTTTCAGTATTTTTGAGACCTATAACATCTTCACATCCTTCCTCTCCTCTCCTCTCCGGCTGTATTTGGGTGGTTTCTATCCCCCTTGTTGACTTTGGTCTGCCCCCGCCTACTTTTTCCTCAGTAAAGGTTTTGAGGAGGAAAATTGTGAACGGCCACACCTCCTGGTCACCATAGTTTACCAGCCAGGACTGTGATGCTTTCAATTTTTCCAATCGACAATTTTTCCACTTCTATATAGTCACTGCTGCCTCCACCTGCTGCTGCTGCTTGGATTAGAAGCAGAGACCTGTGCATGAGATGTTTTAAGCGGTTACCAGTACTGGGCAATATATCACTTTTAGAAAAAATATATACATAGACATAGAATAAAACAGTATCTTTCTCATAGATATAATTTAAGTTGTGCTGTATGAAGAATTTGTCCAGCAAAGCCATACTAGTGTTTGCAGGTCTTGTTTCCACTGCAGTCTCCAACCTCTCCACTTTCCCTCTGCATCTACAGTTTGCAGAACTGTAGATGCAGAAAGTAGGAAGTGATGCCAGTCCAAAAATGCATATTAGTTTAGAGATTTAACTGACATTAGCAACCTAAGCAATTATTTTTTACTTATTTAATACTTTTAGAAGACAGAAATAAAGGTTTACACTGCAAATTGTTGTAAATATTAGAATTTTAACTACAAATTGTAATTTTAGTAAAAAATGAAGGTTAGTACGATAACACCAGCAAACTGTTGTTTATTCTCTCGATATAAATTGCACATATTCAGCTTAGTTTTATCATCCGTACTCCACCTTAAGTGACCCTACAGTTTGAAAACCTCTGGTGTACTAGATGAACGGGCATTACACTTCCTCTGTAACACATAAAACTGGCTACACCAGATATGAAAGTAGTCTGACTGGTGCATGTGTGCCACTCTGCAAACATAAATCTGGAACACTTCTTGTTCTGTCGCAGAAATGTTTTATTGTGTGCCTATTTATTTAAATATATTAGCAGAATAGTATGCAGACAGTAACAGACATCTGCATTTATTCTCACAGTACCAGCCGGCAGATGCTTTGTAACTGTAGGCAGTCTACCTCAGCCCACAGATGTTCGTGTTGGGTGTTTAGCTTTTAGTCCACATAAGCTGGTGGAGTGTAACAGTTTCACTTCCTTGTCAGAAAGGACAGTCTGACAGCAGGTAAAGCTTTGAAAATGTTCTAATTATAGCGTGCTCTTGAAATGAGGCAGACAGGTATGCGAAACAAAAATGTCTCTGGCAGCCTGTTGCCTTTCTTTACGAGTAGTCTACTTTGAAAATATGAGACTCAAGAAGTCACTTGGATGAGTGACGAAACGTTTCTCCCACAAAACGCTACGCCCAGATGAACAGAATCAACTTTTTGGAGATACTTTGAAAATCCATCACCTGTCCAGAATTATAAAACCTGACTCACTCAATCAGCCTAGCATTTTAAAGTTTGTCAAAACCAGACTTATGTCTAAGTTATGTTGATTTGTGTTAGGCGGCATGCATGATGACTAAATATAGAAAGTATCAGGCTTAAAGAGCTGAGAAAAACATTTCTATTAAGATTTAAAGTTTTAAAGACTTTTAACACTCCAAACTAATCTGCTAATCTGCTTCAGCAGGACTGGAAAAAAAACATATTTACATGAATATGTTCATTAAAGCCCCTTTTCCATTATTACCTACTCTGATCGGCTCGCCTCGACTCTGATCGACTGGTTTTCTTGAGTACTACCTAATGTGTGTGGTTGTCATCATAGAAACAAGGCCCTGCATCCTGTTACATAATTAGTATGTGACACAAATGCTACAACGAAGGTGGACGTTGATGCAACAATATACCTGCTGCCCCTTTTTTAAATAAGTAAATTCAAATTAAGAAAAATGTGAAAATAACTTGTGCCAGCTGAGAGCTGATGATTTCAAATCAAACACCAAAGTTTCTCCTGCTGCCGTGTGAAACTACTTTTTAAATGAAGAATATTAAAAACGTGATGAAGCAAGAACCTAGCATCCACTAGCACACGTTTTGTGTGTGTGTGGAGGGGGGGGTGTTTGTTTGTTTTCCCCCTTCAGATTTGTTTAGCCTCCCTGGGAAAAACAACACTTAAACATAGAAAATGTTTACAAAAATGACAAAAAAAAAATTGGGCGTCTCTCCAGTTGTCATTCCCACAAGCTACATTCCTCGTAAGCTCAGGTAACCGCTCCACATTCTTCATGACAGGTCTCTGTTCACTTACACTGCAACAAACCAGCTTGGTGAGCTTTACTAATGTTAATCCACCTCCACTCGCTGTCAGTGGTCACAGGTTCCTTGCATTAACTTTTGGATCCCTCCTCTGGTTCCCAAAATTGGTTTGTGGTTGCTTTCATGTTCTTGTCGCAGCCTGGGATCCTCCATTCCTAAATCTTCACCTGTGCCTCTATATTTCTCCCTCCTGTTGTTTTTGTTTGGAAAAAAGGGAATAATATTGTAACGAGATTTCCTTGTAGTTATGAAAATGTGCTGTATAGATTTATTGTTTCTGTGAGCTCAGCAGACGACAAATTTAGTTCTAATAAATTACTTTTAAGGTTTGATCCAAACTGGTGCATCTCATGGTTACATTTCAAGCATTGTCCTACTTCTCTCTCTGTGACGTTCCAGCCTGCATGCAGTAGTAATTGGAGGAAAGGAAATGCTGAAATGAGACTTTAATTTGCAGACAAAACTGACTAAAAAAGCTCACATAATTAAGTCATTCTACTGATTAGAAACATTAGTAATACTGAATATACTGATAAGTAGGATGATGCTAGTCACATTCTGTAGTTCACGTCTAAATTTCTATGTTTGTGCATGTTTTCTCGTGTGTTTTCGCGTGCTTCCTGTACAGGAGTCCTCTGGCCCAGATGGAGGAAGAGAGACGAGAGCATGTGGCTAAGATGAAGAAGATGGAGATGGAGATGGAGCAGGTTTTCGAGATGAAAGTCAAGGAAAAAGTGCAGAAGCTCAAAGACTCTGAAGCAGAGGTAAAACACACAGGCTAATGAATTCTGCAATTCATGCAGCAGTGAAGTTGCCTGTCTGGGCTCCTTCCTTCCTCTTATGCTGACGTGTTTCAGCGGTTAGACGTGTGAGGGGAACTATATGAGAGCGCGCTGTTGATTTTGTGCACATGAACGTTGCTCTTTTGCATGCAGGTTTTATTCCTACGTCTCCCAAAACAATGTTTAGAAAGCAGATGTTTGAATGTAAATACTAAAATTCAAACTGGAAGGCTCACATATTATTTTAATCTCTTTGGATTATTGCAGAAAATTCTTTCTTAGCCATATTTTTTGTTTTGTGTGCATTTTGAAGAGATAATTGCCTTCACATCCAGTTTAATACAAGCTGCTACTGACAGGAGACTGGCTCCAGATAGTTATAAAACTATAATTAGACCAAATGTTATTAAAATATACCAACTCTGTCTTTGAGTCATCCTCAAAACTTAGTGAGCTCATAATGTTAATAAAGTAGATAATATTCTACCAGTGTAGACAAATGTTTTTTTTCCTTCATTTCATATCCCTGACAGTACGTATTGAGACTTGGATTCAGTTCTTAAGTCTCCTCTCTCTCCTGCATTTCTCTAAAGTCTTTATTAGCTCAAAGTCCTCCATGAACAGCTCAGTTTCACCAGCACCCAAATGTAAATGCAACGCCCTCTACAGCACGGGCTATAAGCCATGTTTTAAAAGATGTGTCCAGTTTGCGGTTTATATGTGAAATGCAAACACCGACTGGTGTTGATGTAGCACTTGTCGTCTCATTAATACAACACCAGTGGTTATTTGAGAATTTGCTCAGTTGAGAGGATGTCAGTCAATCCTTCATCCAGCCTCTGTCTCACTGAAGTCCTCAGTGATCAGTTCCTGTGATACCTTACAGACCTCAACATTTGTCCCATCAGAGCACTTCGCTCTTAAAATGCAGGCTTACTTGTGGTTCCTAAAGTTTCTAAAAGGTATACTAAAAGCCAGCACCTTCAGGTATCAGGTGGAACCAGCTTCTAGTTTGGAACTTCCTGTGATACACTGAGCACCTCCCCTCCTCTTCCTTCTTTTTACTACTGTGGCTTTGTGTCTCGTCCTTTTTACTCTTCTCTTTCACCCTTCCGCCCCAAATAGCTTTGGGAGGTCTTCCACCGCTGTTGTTAAGTGCTGCTCTTTACCTTTAAAATTTAAATCACTATGCGGTGACTGGTGTTGGGAATTGGTGCTTTATAAATATAAAAACTTTAATTAAATAGCAGAGTGTAGTCTGAGGCTCCATCCCTAGTTGATATCTTAAAAGTATTTAAATTACATCACTTTTTTGTGTTAGATTAAATATTCTACATAATTAATCTGTCACTGTAATTTAAATAGAAGTTGGAGTCAAAGTTATAAATAAACCTTCAGACTAATAAAAATTTAATTGAGCTTCTGATGCTTTTCAGGATCATTCGCTGTCCAATTTCCCTCGAGGTTAAAGTTTCAGCTCATTTCTTTCTCTCTTTAATCAGCTGTGTTTTTCTCTCCTGTGAATGTTAAGCTGCCACTAAACTGAAATTTAGCCATAAGCTCGAAAACATTAAGATATAAAAACATGTCTCTTTATAGGATTATTCATTCTCCTTCTGTGTAACTGAGCCTGTATCAGGAACACGGATAAAGTGGCAGTTCAGATTTCTGTGTGTGCAGCACTCGGCTTATTTCCTGCATGTGTGCCACTGCCTTCAGTCCAAAGTGCTTACAGCGTCCTCTGTTCTGTTATTAGCTTCAACGGCGTCATGAACAAATGAAAAAAAACCTGGATGCTCAGCACAAGGAGTTGGAAGACAAGAGACGCGTGTTCGAGGAAGAAAGGGCAAACTGGGAGACCCAGCAGCGCCTGCAACAGCAGCAGATGGAGGCCACCAGGTACAGCACACACACCGGGGCTCAGATCGTATATATGCATCATCATAGAGTCACACCATGTGGTTCAGCTTTATGCAAAGTTTGTGCATGCATCACACATTGCAGGGTTGGGGAATAAATAGATTAGTGGTTTATGTCTTTTCATTTTCTTAGATTCTGCATTACAGTGCATGCTGTTTATTTTTCAGACTACCAGCCCTCTAAATACTTGATTGGATTCAGCCTTTATGCTGTGTGTGTTTATCAGGAAGTGTGTCAGCTTCAGGGCCAAACAACAAAACAGAAGCAAACCATCTAACAGGAGCATAAAAATGCATGTAAAAAAGCTGCAGCAGTGTTTTTTGCTTCTGTGAAATGTGTTGTAGTGAGTGAGATTGTTGTATGAATGTAAATCTTTTGTGCCATTTAGGGTATTTAGCAGGGTTGCACTCTATGGTATTTTTGGCTGAGGGTAGATGCAGTTCACTGTTGTAAACACAGTGGACTTAGAGGCAGCTTCCTATGTCTTAACTTCCTTTCTAATGAAGTTTAACTACATTACCTAATGTGCACAGTATACAGGTTTTCTCGCTCTGTAATAAATTCATGTGCACATGTGGCTGTCTGCTGCTGTGTTTGTGCTGTTAGTCCTTTTACTTTGCGACAGCAAAAAAGAAAAAAACAGAAGTCATAATGTTGAAAGAACTTCTGTGTAGATGAATGAAACTCGTCAATGTTTATTTGATCCTGGTTGTTTTCGTTCTTCTTCCTCTTCACGGTGAACTCGACTGTGGTTGTTTCAGTCCCTGGACATGGACTGCATGTGAATGGATCTCTGTAGTCTCCACAGTGGCTAAATTTCCATTATAATTCTCTAAACGGAAGACTGTGGACCCATGCAGGACCACACCCTTAAAATGACGCATCAGAAAAAAGGCAATAAGTACAAAAACGATTGTTGACAATGTTTCACAACATTGAAAAAATAGCATAACACTTAGGATTTTTGAGAAGGTACCAACAGTATCATGTATGGTCAATAATTTTGGTAAGTGGTAGCTTTAAAAAAAAAAAAAAAAAGCAGCTAAAGACTAGGGCTGGGCGATATGGCCTAAAATTCATATCACGATATAATTTGAAGCGTGTGCGGTAACGATATATATCACGATATATTCTTTTCTTCTGTATCACGTATTTTCCACACTATAAGGCACACTTAAAATCCTTTAATTTTCTCAAAAATCGAGAGTGTGCCTTATGTATAAATTCTGGTTGTGCTTACTGATCTCGAACCAATTTTGGCGTGCAGAAATCTGTTTAAAAATGTTTTAGTACAACTTTGGTAAGCTGCACTGCTTGATGGATTGTCAGAGCATTACGGCTGCCGTAGTGAGGAGCTTCGCGGAGTAATATGGGTCCAAAAGTCTGTTTCAGGTCCCAAAGTCAAACGAACACTAAGAGTTAAAAACGGTCTAAATTCGTTCATCTTTAATTAAATCATAAGCATTGCTGCTTTATCGGGTGTAACAATTAAGTTCAACATCCATGCATCCATGAAAACAGAATTTATTAAATTTAGGAGTTAGAAGTTAACAGGAAGTTAGCTCGCTAGTTTACGCCTAAACATTTTATACCATGTTCTGACTGAGAGATTTTTGAAACTAATTAAAACGTACAGCTCTGCTACCACTTCCAACATAAATGAAGACAGGAAACTAAACAGCAGTGGGGTTTGCAGGGTTACTGAAGTTGGACTACCTGGTATATAATGTTGTGTTACGTGATTGGTAGCGACACAGCTATGTTAGCATAACATTAGCACAGTGAAGCTGGAGGATGAACGCCAACTTTTTTTTTCCACTCGATAAAAGTTAACTGGTGGTCAGGGACAAATGCAATCGCATAGCAGGATGCTGTACACGGGCCAAACTTCAGTCAGGAGAACAACTGAGATTATTCATCCACAATACGAGGTTAGTTATTAATATACTGCAACAACATGGGAATAGAGCAGCTGCGAGATAATTCAACATTAATGAATCAATGTTACGGAAGTGGAGGAAGCGCAGTTTTTGGCTTTCCCCATATTTCAAAAGTGCTTCATCTCTTTGCTATGACTATCGCCCGGCATAATTTGCAGATGATAATGGTTTTAGCCGCTGCTATGCTTTTGTCCAAAACAGGCGCCGCTTGATGACGTCATCAACATGCGCTATCGCGATAGAGCGATATAGGTCGGGTAGGCCGGAAGTAAACGGCTGCGGAAATTGGACGGTCTAGCCCAGGGGTGTCAAACTCAAATACACAGTGGGCCAAAATTCAAAACTGGAACAAAGTCGCGGGCTAACATTAACATTTATTGAAAAAAAAATCTTCCTCCAGATTTAAGAATGAATCTCTTCTTATGGACTCAAACAAGTTTTGCTGAAAAACTGAATATGGAACAAGCAAAGCTTAATACAATATATATATTTATCTGTATAATACCGGTAGGCCAGCTCTAATAATAATTTGGTATGGCTTCGCGGGCCAAATGTAATTAGGCTGCGGGCCAAATTTGGCCCGCGGGCCAGAGTTTGACACCTATGGTCTAGCCTTCTGATTAGCGTCACCGCTGTCTCGGTGGAGTTTAATAAACTCGGCAGTCTGCTCCTTGCTATCTAAAATATAACAGGACACTGGCGTAAATTCTCGACCGTCTCACACTTCTGTTTAATCAGTTTTCTGTTTGACGTTTATTCGGCTGTGTGAAAATCCCGGGGGATTAATAACGTTTTATTTAATCTAATATAATAACTTTAATGTCAGCCAAACCGATTTACTCACGAACAAATAAAACACTGAAAAAAGCAGAACAATAACATTTTTAGGTTGTCTAAGTAAATTATATATTACGTTTAACCTAAATATCGAAACTCCGCGCGTCGCTGTGACGTGACATGATGCAGCCCATGAATTTGGACAATACCACCGTCAAAATCTCTATCGTTGGCCAAATTTATATCGTTTCTATCGTATATCGTTTATATCGCCCACCCCTACTAAAGACTGTTTATTCTGCCAAAAATGAAAATGGACTTTAGCCAGCTGAACTAGCCAAAGGTTCTCATTCTTCTAAACCAGGGGTTAATTTTCCCAAGGGGCCACCAGTGCAAGTTTATAAAGGGATAAAATTAATATTGAGTAGAACTGAGTTCAGGCGCTCAACATTCCCAGTTTCTCATGTAGCTCTTTGGGAAAAATAACTGCCCACTCCTGCTCTAAACCAGGCTTTGAGCTTCGAGCTTGTATATTATTTGATAATTTTACTCGAAATGTGATTTGGATAAATTGGGCAAGGGAGGTCACTCAGTTGTGATATGAATGGGTTTATTGTTTCTTCTGTATCGGCTCGCATCACAGCAGACAGAGCCTCCGTCAGAGCGTCAAGAACTTTGAACAGTGTTGTTAAAGATTCAGCAATCATCACATGAAGTGGTGTTTGTTGTCTTACACAGTTATAACCTACATATATAAATAAAGATGAAGTGTTTGTAGAACAAGTGTCACCGACTTTTCCCCTCTTCTTCTTCAGGACCCTGGAGAAAAACAAAAAGAAAGGCAAGATCTTTTAAGGACAGTCGGCAGGACCACCGCCACTCGAGAAATTTATGTTTGCCAATGTTGCCAGTCAGGACACCAGTGTGTGGCTCTGATGTTACCCCACCTCCTCCCAATCTTCCTCTATTCTCCCCTCTTCTCCCCGCTCTTCTCCCCCTCTTCTTCTGTCCCTGCTCTGTCTGCCAGCACAGCTGTGCTCCTGCTCCCAGCTGCTAGAGGGCGCACTGGGGGCATTTGTGGGTGTGTGAGGGGGCCTGGGGGGGGTCTGCATGTAAGGCCAGAACAGCCTCTGCAGAGCCCCCTGGCTGCCTAAGAACAGCCATTATCTTCTTCATCATCCTCAAGGAATGTTTACTTTCCATATTATTTTAATTATTATTATTATTATTGTTGATGTTATTATTGTTATACTAAATACTGTTCTCCACCCCCAAATCGGCTGCTTTCTTTCTTCCCAAGGTTGCTTTTAAATGACTGGTGTGTGTAGATTTATCATTTACCTGGGGCCGCGCCAATGTTTATCTTTTGCTTTAATTTTGTGCTGAATAAATCGTTAGAGAATGATAATGAAATGCTGAATATGGAATATATACCAATAATCTTTATAAATGGCGGCCAAATTTCCCCAACCTTTAAACATCTGTGTTGGCCCGCAGTTTCACAATCGGTTCATCCCTACAAATACCCACAAGTACAATCAGTTTCTGTTGAAATACTTGTTTACAGGAAAAGTTAAAGATTATGAACATTTAACCTGACCTTCAAATGTGTATCAAAGTAAGAAAAGGACAAGACATTAACGAGTCCTTTGTTTTGTTTTGGTTTTGAGTGTACCTGTTAAACCTGTAACCCTCGTCCCATCAGCGCAGCAGGCTAGAACGAAACACTGTCAGTAGAAAACACAAGAAAATGCACCTTGGGCCTTTTTATAGATAACAAAAAATGGCTAAAGCTTCTTTTTTTTTCCTGAAATATAACGCTTTCTTTTTCTTGTGTGTTTAGCTATGTTCACTAGCCTCGGACCACCATTTATATTGTCATAAGTGTTACATTTCACTTTAGTTTATTTTTATATATACCGAGCCAGCTGAAGTAATAACTTCTTTTGTATGTTTAGAAAAATCCTCAGAGACTTGACAGCTGCGTGTCCACTGTTAAAGAAAAACACTTCCAAATATTAACAGTGATTCTGGACACATTGAAAAAAATAAAATAAAAACAGCCCACATGTTATTTCAGTTACTCTGCGGAAACGATCAGTGGGAAATGAAGAGTCAACACCACATTTTGCTTTGGCTATGTACTCCATCTCTGTATTTTTAATTTTATTTTTCATTTGTAATGTACAAAGTCACTTAATAAACCTGTGATATTGAAGAGTAAGATGGATTTATTATGAGAAAACGTGCTCATTATGAAGTGGGGAGAACACCAGTTTTGTGACTGAAACATAAACATTAAAAAAAAAAGCATTATTTTAAAAGCCCTTCAATTCAAACACGTGCTCTGGTAATTTTGAATTATTAAATGATTTCTATAGTGGCAATATAGGACACTGTTTTACCACTAGGTGTCGCTCTGTGCACGTTAAGTGTTAGGGCGATTTTTAATGGCACTAAAAGTGATATTTTATACATTAAATAATATGTACAGACTATAAAAGTTGAATGGAGACAAATCACACGGATGGAAATTTAGTTTTTCTCTCCGATCTTCAGCCTTGAATCGACGCTGGGTCACAGAGCTCCTGCGGGGATGAAACCAACAGTTGACCAGGCAGATGTAAGCTGATGTGAGACTAGATTTATGAAAATGTTGCGGGAAATGTACCTTAATCCCAAGAGCCTCTCTTCCCCATCAGACCCACAAAGGTTTGAAATTTGTGCCCTAGAAAGAAAAACAGCATTTCACCATATATAGATATTTTTATAGATAGATATATTTATTTATTTATTTTTTACCTCTGAAATAATACTGAACTGAAATGCAAAAAATAGAAAGTTATAAAACTTACGTTTACGTGCCGTCCGTGTTTTTCCTGTTTGTGAAGAATTAAATGGATGAGTGAACTCTCTCTGGGTAGATGAGCAGTTTAAAACATAAATCTGCATAAATTTGTTCAAAATGCCGTCATATCGTCCTACCAGACTCCTTTCTCCCCATAAATCCAAGATGTTGGCGAGATCCTGGTTTTCTGATCATTCTCACTAAAATGTCTTGAATTTCTTTAGAGTTTGGCCATTTTTTCTTATATGAGACAAACACAAACAAATAAAGACGTTTAATATTAAACATTCTATTTTTCCATATGAGAAAAATTACAATAGAAGCCTGAAACTGAATCCAAGAAATTATTTTATTAAATGTTTTTGAGCCTAAGCATTAATCATAATCACATAATTTGTTTTAACTTTCTTTATAAGTACTCTGAAAGGACGCTGGCAGCAAAGAACGTGCCAGCAGGTTTATAAAATCTTACCTCCTCGATGTCTTCTCTCCAGATGTCAGCATCCATATCTTGACAGAAAACGTTTGAAAGAAGCAGCACAAAAATGAAAACAAGTTTAAGCGTTTCCATCACTGCAGACTGTGTGTACTTAGCCAGGAACACAGATAATAAATATCTGTGTGCAAGTGGATCACACCTCACTGCTGAGTTTCAGATGAAGAGAGCAACATCCACGGTTCTTGTGCCGAGGTCCATTTACGCAACGTTTGCGCGCTTTTACGCACAGCTGTGTGAGTGAAAGATGAGGGCTGATGCTCATCTCCGGCAATTACTCTGAGTCACTTGTTACACGTCTTCCAAATGGCCTTGTGTGACTTGTTCAGAGAAATGTTTTGAACTGGACTACTTTAACACTGGCTAAAAGGCTTATCGGACTACGCTATATGATATAATTGGAACATCTTCACAGCACATGGAAAATCGTGAAATTAACAGTAAAAGAGTCAAAGATTAAAGGAAAATAAATTATTATTCATTTTCAGTGCGTATCTATCTTTTTCAAGGTCTCCTACAGGTCCACGCTGCAGTGTGGACTCTGACTTGTGCATTTAGCAGCTTATTGTTGCTGTATGTAACCACCACTTTTTTATAATCCATTTTTATTTGGTTTCGTACTTCCTTTTACATCTTAATTTCTCAACATGTAACCTCAAATTTGACATGATTGTGATATGGTGAAGCACTCTGAGACATGCCTTAGTTTTTGTATTAGCAGATGTGCAAGAAAATGTCCCGATGAATGAGATACAGTTATATAAAGAGCTACATTATACTTGTACTTTACATTGTTTACTTCATATCGATAAAACTGAATAGTTTTCTTAATAACAGCAACCGAAAAAATGTTGTAATGGCATACTCTAGTTCTTGAATTGGCTCTTGTGTCGAATAACCTTTTAAATATTTTTATTGAGATAAAATAATACGATTCAGTTTAATTACGTTTTATTTATACAGCACCCATTCATAACAACAGTCACCTGCACGGTGCTTTATATTGTTAGGTAAAGACCCTACAATAATACAAGGAAATTCCCCCGATAAACAAGCACTTGGCAACAGTAGGAAGAAAAAAAATGTCCCTTTTAACAGGATGAACCCTCCGGCAGAACCAGGCACAAGGAGCAACAGCTATCTACCACAACTGGGGGGGGTAAACACGGGTAAATGTGTAAGTCTTAAAGTGTCCTTCATTTCTTCATATTTTGGAAAGAAAACTGGTAATAGGGGGAAACATTTATGTAAATAAAGTACATAAAGCCAAAACACAGTATTTTACAATTCGAATGAGGTATGAACACACTGCGTCGGTAAGACGGAGGATCCGTGACTGATATTGTTCAGTTGTGAACAAGACATGTTGCCAAGGTGGCTTCAGTATAATTTCTTTAGTAACTAATAAAGTTCTGATTCTGATTCAGTCAACAGTAGATTGATCAACTAAAGAACCAGATACGTTTTTCAGGACCAGTATCAAGTCTTTCCTTGATGTTTTTATTCATGTTCTTAAGGACTTACATACACTGTTCACCTGTTGTGGTTCTTTTCTTTCTTTCTTTTTTGCCCCGCAATGGTTATAGTTTCTGTGTTTCTGAAACAGGTCAGCAGTAACAAAGTACCCGATGCTAAACTTTAAAACTGCTTCTTTAACTCGTCTGTTATGTGTAAACGCTACACTGGTTCCCCTTTAAATTGGATTTAGCACAGTGGCACGGTGGTTAGCACTGTTGCCGCACAGCAAGAAGGTCCTGAGTTCAATTCCGCCATCAGACCGGGGTCTTTCTGTGTGGAGTTTGCATGTTCTCCCCGTGTTTGCGTGGGTTCCCTCCGGGTACTCCGGCTTCCTCCCACTGTCCAAAGACATGCAACTTGTGGGTTAATTGGATAATCCAAATTGCCACTAGGTGTGAGTGTGAATTGTCTGTCTCTGTGTGTTGGCCCTGCGACAGACTGGTGACCTGTCCAGGGTGTACCCTGCCTCTCGCCCTATGACAGCTGGGATAGGCTCCAGCGCCCCCCGCGACCCTGAAAAGGATAAGCGGAAGCGAATGGATGGATTCTTTTTTTTTAATCCTCGGATGGTTCACAGACATGTCAAGGGTCTTAAAACATTTCTCTGAAATAGGTCAGGTCATCATCAAATCTCGCGAGATGTTGAAAATATATTTCTGCTAGTCGTTTTGCAGCTATTTTCCGCTTCAACTAAGCGTTTTATCGCGACAGATTTCATTATTTTGACGACCAATCAAATTCTCTGTTTCAGATCATTTTCCGTTAAAAGTACCGTTTGCGCTTTCCTAGACCTGTGTCCCCGCAGGGCTGCCGTAGACAGCGGCTCGGCCCGCCTCCAGCTCAAATGTTTGGATGTCATGATTAGGTGGAAGGAGGAAATCACAGGTCGTCTGGGGACAGCTACAGCAGACTCTGACCCTTTAAGTTTAAGTTAACTTTTGGCGAAGTGATGTCCGACCTCGGTTGTTCGTGGTGAGTTCACGGGCACTAGCTTACACCGGGAACATGGCTTTGTTGCGTTCAAAGTCTGCGCTGTTGTGGTTTCTGATTGTTTTGGCAGCTCATATCGCTGAAACAGGAGGGAGACCGAGGCGCCAGGTGTTGCTGACCGAAGGTGACAGCACGGTGAGTATGAGATCTCGGCAACCTCCCGCCGGGCCGGAGCCCGGTGACCCGGCGGACGCGTTCAAAGTACCAACTCTGGATGGGGAGTTTTCCTTCCAGCCCGACGCTTTGAGGGGACCTCTGGTGATCCACGCCTTCACCAACAACTCAGGGTTTCTGGAGTGCCTTTGGAGCTCAGAGTCTTCGCTAAAAAGTCTCGTGGAGGAACTTCCGAACAGCACACAAGTGCTCTTCCTATCCCTGGACGACTCTGTGGTCAGTGATGTTCTCTGGATGCGGGAGCAGGTGCTGCGGGCCGCCGCCCACAGGTGAGCGTGAAGGACTCATCCTCGCTGTAAGGCAGACGAATTGGGTTCCAGTGGTGATAGAAAACAGATGTTTAATAGCATTTGGCAATACATACCTGCACTGAGTAAAACATACTCAGTGTCAATACAATTATATTAAATTAATTAATATCCTGAAGCTCTTTATGCAAACTTTTTCTGTTGTGGGTGGTGGAGTTACCTATGCTCACTTTACATACACACAGTCTAGTTTTGAAGCACAAGGCAAAACTTCGCTTTTTTGTCAAATGTTAGATATAAACCGGGACAGGGATTCAGAACATGTAACCTCCACTAGAGGCTAAAAGCTTCACGTAAAAATGGAACAGAAAAAAGGCTTAAAAGAACAGCTGTACACATCTGGAAACATTTCAGCACTGACAAATATTAATCGTTTAAAGTGCTTGAAAGTTCACTTGGGGATAAATTTCTGTCAATTTTAATATTTTTGCAGGTTGGTTAAATCTTTGGCTTCAGCAACTTGAAGTGGCAAAAGACCTACTGTGAAACACTAAGTCCATCCAATGATTGAATAAGTCGTAGAACTTTGAAGTAATGGTTCTGTGTGTGACTTTCAGCCTCTGTCCCTGTTGACGGTAAATGTTGGCCCACTCTTCTTCAGTTCACTGAGGCCTGTGAGCATTAAATTATGCACAGCTCTCTTAAGGTCCCTCCACAGCGTTTCAGTCAGATTGAGGTCTGTACTTTGAGTGGGCGCTAATACCTGCTGATGATCATGTTCATTTGAATAGTAGAACCTGTACTTAGTATTTTCACGTGACTGCATAGAGTTGGAGTTGCTGGTGTTGTTTAAAGACAGTTTGAGAGCTTCAGATGTAAAATTAAACAGTTTTAACTACAAAAAACCTGCAGACTTGTGAAACGTGACTTCTTTTGTGCTCTGGTTCAAATTCCATAAAGCTTTGAGACCCACTAGTTTCCTCTCTAATGCATTCCCATCCATAAACTAATTTTGTCTGTAAACTATAAAATTTCAATTTATATGACTAGAAATTTACCTTTTTCTATTTGAACGTGAAACACAAAGTGCCTTCCAAAAGATCATAAAATATAGATTTCATACGATGGAGTTTACCAGGATCATTTTAGCACTCTCATCATTTATTTCAAATCTGTGCTGTGAAACAGTTTGACATTAAAAAGTTTCTTGGAAGATTAAATGAGCCGAGTATACTTTTTTTTTTTTTAAACTTGCACAGGAGGCTGATATTTTATTTTACAGTTTTCAGGAACATTAATCCTCAAAGCTGTAAAATAATCTGTTATGTGAAACAGGAACCATCTTAATAATCGTGACAACATGCTGTACCAAACACAGGAAACTGCACTGGGAAAGAGGGAAGTGCAGCAGAAGTAAAAAGTACCTAGAACTCCTTAGTCTATTGGAAAACATGATGTTATGATGTTTTTATTTAAATCTCAATGTTTTATTAACATGAGCAAGATCCCAAAGGTCATACACTGCCACAGTGACATTTATTGTATTAACCATTTTCTTGGGTTGTTTAGAGTTAACCTATGAAGGTTTTTTCTTACTTTCAAATATGTGCACTTAAAATGGTGGCTGCTTACATTAAATATGGCCATCAAAAGCTTCAGACACATCTAAGTGCTTTGTGTTGGACAGTTTTTCTTGGTTCTGTATGATGTCACAGGGGACACTTGATGTCCCTGTCTGTGAGTTGTTTGGTACCGCGCTGCAAGAGTTGAGGCTCGGGTGTGAAATTTATGGTTTTCAGGGTTTTTATCGTTATTTTGTTTATCATTTTTATCGTTAACTTAGTTTCCCTGGGTCTTTTCCTGTGTGTTATGAATGAATCTTATTTATTTATTTTTTGCTACCGGTACTGGTGTTATTTTGTTGTATTTAGTCCGCCACACCTTAAAGGCTGGTCTGTGAAAATGTTGTCTGACATAAATGGTAAATGGCCTGTATTTGTATAGCGCTTTACTAGTCCCTAAGGACCCCAAAGTGCTTTACGCATACAGTCATCCACACACTGGTGATAAACCAGTCCGTGGTGCAAAAAAGGTTGGGGTCTGATCTTCTGCTTTTGAAGTGCAGCCAATCAGAAGGCATGTGACTAAAATGGCTTTTTTCCAGTTAGCAGATGAACTGTATGAAATAAATTGATTATTTTGAAGTCCAAGAGTTTAAACTTGGAGCTGAAAATAAGGTTTTATGGTTCTTCCTGAGTTAATATAACCATCCGTGCGCTTGCCTCTTTTACGTTTCTGCAGTAAAAAGGAGGTTCTGTCCAGGCTGCACTTCTCTCCGGTGCCCGTCTTTGCTCTGGGTAACTGGATCCCCAGAGTGCTTTACTACTGGAGCTGCATGGGACACAGCTGTGGTCTTTCCCAGGCTGCTTTCATCTCAGAGGGTAAGACAGTGCACGAAATCAGACTCTGCAACTGATTTTTCTCTTGACCTGCCTGATTTTTAGAGGAGTGAAGTCAGAAGGTTAATTTCAGGTCTGTTTATTAGTAGTTATTAATATTTAGAATGCAGAGGAATGTTGAGAGCAAGCATTTATTTGTAACCCTTGGCTCCCCCCTGCAGACTGGAAGATGCCTGTGATCATTAAAAGACTAGATGCCAGATATGACTGGCTCATGGCACGCTGGGGCTCAAAGTCCTATACAGTGATTGATGCTGGAGATGGGTGTGAAACCTTCCCCTCGGTGGCGGGCGCTGTGGCCTGGGTGTCTGAAGGCAACTGTTCTTTCTTCACTAAGGTCTGTTAGTGTCAAATTGAATGAATGTTTTTGCTTCCAGTTTGTTGACGTCTGTGGCGACGTGCTTGAAGTTCAGTGAAATTAAATCGAACTGGGAGGATCCGGAGACTTTAAAGGCTTTTTTTTTCTTGACATTTAAAGCTTGACTACATAAACACATCAGATCTCAATGGAAAAAACAAACATGCTGGATATCTATACAGATGTGGGCTGGGTAATGTGTTAGGGATGAAAGTATGCTATATCATTTGATGGAACTAAAAATGATCAACCTACAGAGGACAGAATTGAAAGACAACTCAAAAATCAATGACAGAATAATGAAACGATGGAGGAGAAACCACAAGTCTTCATGCTGAGAGGCTGAAACCAATAATTCTTGGTTTTTATTTGACTTTTATTTCTTAATAATTTGGGAACTTTTGGCTGGTGAGGCCAACACTCCCTGGTCTCCGGGGTAGCTGATGGACATCAAAGCTGTGCACTGATCTGTTTGAATGAGGGGAAAAAATATATAAACTTCATGATTTAAAAAAAAACGAAATCATTGGCAGACTGTACTGATAGTTTTGGGTTTGCATTTCAGCAAATCCAATCCCTCATTTGCTCTCTACACAGACTGTTTACCCACATGTAGTCAAAGCCTGCTCAAACATGATTGGCCAATAGCTCTCGGACCACTAGTGGAACCAGAAAGCTTCCAGTATCAAAAGTTTTGCCCCTTGCCGACAGATTCATAGGCAGATATGTCTTTATTGAGATTATTTATTAAAGCTTTAAATTTAGATATATTTTTAAAACCTTTATTGGAGACTTTCCTCCAAAAGACATGCACCTGTGAGGAAACTGTGCTGATCACTGAGCCACTGTGCTGCAGATTGCTCAACTTTGTTTTTCACAGCATATATCAAAGTGTGGGATGGACTCTGTGGATAGTTGGTTTTATGAAGTCTGCTGATGGTTCTGAGTCAAATCACTCTTCCCCTTGTTAGGGGAAGAGTGATTTAAAGGAGGAGTTAAGCACAGAGAAATCAGGAAGCTAAGACCACAGACATTTCTGGTGAAAAATAAAAATGTTTCATTTGTTTAATGTTTTTTTTTTTTTTCTTCAAGTCTATGTGACACAAACCTTTACCATAAATGTCAAGTTCAGCAGTTTTCAGCATTGTAGCCTCAAAGAAATTCTTCCCTGTTTCCTTTCTTTTATAGACCAAACTATGAATGCATTAATTACATAAGCATAGACATTCATTATTAATATTGAGGTCTGTAACCGTTTCATCCTCTCTGAATTGTTTTCCTTCAGGTTCAGAGCATGGCCAAGTCCAATGCCTCCGGTGTCCTTGTCTATGCCCTCCCTGGAAATCCACTCCAGGATATGAACTGTGTCGGGGATGAGTGTTTCTCGCTGCTCAGCATCCCAGCTGCCATGGTGCATCAGGACCCTGCGGTCGCTCAGACGCTCCGGTAAGATCGGCTCACCTGCAGGATTAAAAGCCTCCTGATGTTGATGCTTCACATTCAAGTACAAGGACTAACTGTTCTTCTAAAAGGTCACAGTAATGGTTTTTTGTTGTTGTTCCAATTTGTTGTTCAGGTTTGGAAAGCTGGTCAATGTGTCGTTCCAGAACACCCCGTCCCCGAATTTCTTCATCGGCATTGACAAACAGGGGTTGCTGGCTGAGATGGGCTGGTTCCTCTACCCCGCGTTCAGCTTTGTTAACTGGCAGGCCCAGTGGTAAGTACATGAAGGTTACTGAAACTGGAAGATTATGGTTTATAATGTAACAAGAGGATACTAGAAGCTTTATTCCAGTGTTTTAACTGGAATTTAACTGATTATTAGGTTTCACAGCTGGAATCTGAATCCAACTTTTTTTGTTTTAAATGAGTAGCACTTTGATTTTAAGATTATATACATATGATCAATACCAGGCCTTCTTCAGAGACGGTTATAATAGAAGATCCACTGAGTAATTTATTTTATTTTTTCTGTCTCAAGTTTCTAGTCTTTAGTTCTAATAACAATAAGAGGTGAGTTATGTAGAATGAAAAACCTACATGCTGATTGAAGTTTTGATCAATTTCTTTAGAACTGTAAGATGGAACATTTGGTCTTGTAGCTTTCTTCTTCCTTGTGTTGAATGCAGCCACTTTACGTCGGCTGCTTTGGTTACATTGGTTATATTGTCCCACAAGGGGAAATCAGTTTAGCAGCAATAAGAATAAACAAAACAATGATAAAAAGCCACAAGACATGCCATTAAGTAAACGGGTTGCAGTAGGGATAAAAGCAACCTGGATTGTTTTGGTCTTCCTTGTAGGTACGATGGCCAGAGGGCAACAAGTCAAACTCACTGTAAAGTGGATGGTTGTAACAATTGACAATAAAGCGAGCCTTCCTCAGCACATGCTTGTTATACACGGCCAAAAGCCTGTCTTGCCAACGCTCTGAGGTTTTGCTGGCAGTTTTTACCAAAAGTCCCAAAACGATTCTTGTTCTTCAGAGTCATGTTACCAAACCAAGCAGCAATACAGAGAGAAATGACAGATTCAATAAAACTTCTGTAAATCAAGGAGAACATTTCAGATGAGACATTAAAAGATCTAATTATCTTTAAGAAGAGCAGTCTTTGCTGAGCTTTTTTTGGTAGTGGCATCAGCATGAGGCTCAAAACACAGTTTGAGGTCAAGAACCCTAAATACTTGTAACTCTCCACAGTCTCAATATCAGCAGCTGTAATGATGGTGGCTGATGAGCTATAAGAAGACTTCCTAAAATCAATGCCCATGGCCTTTCTCACCCCCACAAAAGACAGGACATGTGACATCTCTAAAGGATGAAACTTGTATGCAGCAAATTTTTATGTTTTGTGTTTGTTTGTTTTTTTTAAACTGCTGTATCTTATGAATAATGAACCTCCAAATAGATATTTTGGTTATGGCATTTGATGTAGTTTGTAGTCACCAGTACAAGCTCTCCATGGATACACTGTTTTGTTTTGTTTTGTTTTTGTCGTTGATCAGTTACTTTGGCTTCGTCTCCAGGTTTGATTTCTTTGCTGATCTGCAGACTAAACTCCAGAATCCTGCAAAAGTTGTTTCTGTCTTTGATAAAGTCCAAATGCAAGGGGACAAAGGAGCCGTGGCCACAGTCGACCTGTCTATAGGTAAGTTTATCAAAACAACTGTTAATTACTTAACCAGGTTAATTGTGATAGACAAGTTGTTCATATAATGCTGCTGTAATAGAGGGATTTTTATCTGTGAAAGCATTACGCTTTAATCAGATTCATGTGACAGAAAAGAAATATCAGATATTGTTCAAATAAAACTGATCATTTTGTGGCTATCGTGACTTTTTACACCTTACACCCCAATCCAATGTTGGATATTCATCTTAACTTCAAATATGAACATTTTTCATTGTTCTGGTGGCAGGGACTGGGAGCAGCCCCTCTGTGGGCTTTTCAACTCTGCAGTTTCAAATTATTTTTTTAAATTTTATTTATTTTAATTTTTTATTTTTAAAGAGCAGTTTTTGGCATCTTGACTCAAGATTCATCATTAACTGCAAAAATATACACAGAGTGACTTAACATCCTACTGGAATAGGTGAATGGTCGACTCTCGGCAGCAGGAACGTTGAGATATAAGAAAGATGGAAAATGTATGTTTGTTTGTGTTTTTTTTAAAAAAGGTGCTTTGTCCACAGACTTGTTGGACTTTGACACATTGGAGCTTGATGCGTCGCTGTCATGTCCGGGCAAGAGAGACTCGTCATGCGCTCAGTGGGATCACACTGTGCAGCTTTTTGTCTGCTGCGATCGCACTAGTCCGTACTGCAACATGGAGCTGGGTCGATGGATCACTGCCTTCCGCAGGTACAAAGCTCGTGGGAAGCACTGATAGCACAGCTATGACCGTCAGTCTGCCCCAGGGCAGCTGTGGCTACAACTGTAGCTGCCTCCACCAGTGTGTGAATGTGAGCGTGAATGAATTGTGGAATTGTAAAGTGCTTTGAGGGTCTTGAAAAGCGCTAAATAAATCCAATCCATTATTATTATTATTATTATTAGTTTGTGCAATATGATTTTTGTCTTATTTTACCAGAGGTATCGGGCGCTGGCTGACGGATGTGTCCCCTCTGATCCCCCTGCTGGACAGCAATAAATGCACCTTCACTATGAAGACGGTGCCTTGGGCGATGCCTTGGATTGTTTCCCTCAATCTGAGGTTCAGTAGCACCAATCAGACAGGTGAATAACACAGATGATGCAATCAAACTGCAGCAGGAAGCTTGTTACATTTTACAAACATGTCATGAGTGTGTGTGCTGAGTACAATCTTTCTCATGCAAACAAACCAGGATATGATCTTAAAATGTATGTTTAAACCACTTGGATGCTAAAGCATATTCAAAATATATCATTAATAATCAATTAAACGCATAAAAAAAATCAGGATTATTAAAGCTCCATAATTTGTATCTGTATAATCTAGAGGAAGATGTTGCGTCAGACTTTTTTTGTTTGTTTGCTTTTTTTCTCTGTCACAGGAGACTTTGTGGAGAGCTTTCGTCCCTTTAAAGTGATGTCACTGTACGATGGAGGAACCTTTGACAAAAATTACAACAAGAGGTACCAGCCAATCAAATTCACTGTCCCAGCGTCCACCAAAAAGGTATCAGATATGATGTTAACCACAAAATGTCAGAGCCTGTTTCTAAAAGATGGACGTAACTTCCAGCTGCATTCTTTGCAATGGCCACCAGTAGGGGTGCAACGATGCACAAAATTCATGGTTCGGTTCGATACTTTGGTGTCACGGTTCGATATGTTTTCGATACAAAAAATGTTCATGCCTTTTTAATTTGTCATTTATTAAAATTATAAATATATATTTTAACTCAAAAGTACAGTTTTTAAATGTAATGTTGGTGAAACAACAATGTAATAAAAAAATAAATCTATCTGATGGAGAAATCACTCATCTTTGGAAAAGAGAGTTTATTACAGAGAAATGGCTCTTTCCAAAATAAAAGCTATACTATACGCTTCTTCTGGGCTATATTCTCAGCAGCATATTAAACATATCAGGTCCCCATAAGGAGAATCATGTGCTAACGGCTGTCTAAATGACTCGGGTAAAGTTTGTAGCATGCGTGCTTGTTGTTTTTGTCTGCTTCCACTTGTCTTTGCACTAGGATGATGTCGGAGTAAATGTGCAGTCATATTCGTTGTGTTCCCACTAGTGCTGTCAGCGTTAATCTCGTTAAAATAACGTTAACACCACAACACGGCAAATCTCCGTTAACGAGCTACCGCTGATCGCCCCGTGCGTGGGGCTGGACGGCGTCAACACATTAACGAGCTAACTGCGCTAACGCACTAGTTCCCACCAATGTAATTGAGCATTGCGTGGCACATCCAACATACTGTTTTACTTTTGTCCATGACGCGCTTACCTTCAGGGTCAGACGTCACATGAAAACCAAAATAGTTCCAAAGGCCAGATCTGAATGAGGGTGGGGGAGGTTCAATTTGCCATGTTGCAACAAGCATTGCTTCTGTCTTGCTAGCTTGCGCTGCGCTCGGTGGATCTGCGCTCGACATTGCAGCCTAGGCGGAGTAGTTGAACGCAGATCCACTGAGCGTTCAAAACAGACAGCATCTAAAATAAATTAAAAAAAATTTGTATTGTTCGATACATATGCGTACTGAACCGAAAGCACTGTATCTAACGGTTCAATATTGATACGAGTATCGTTGCACCCCTAGCCACCAGGGGTCAGGCTGGATAGAAGTCTATGGAGAAAATATCCCTACTGCTAACTTAATTTATAAGCTAAACAGTTATTCAAGAAAAACGCCATGAAGTTAATGGTGAAAACGCAGCTCAAGGCTTCAATGTAATATATCTTCAGAGTCCTTAAGGTTGAAGTCACGGTGGCTACGTCCATCTTTTACATACAGTCTTTGCTAGTTGTTTACAACTGTCTGTGGAGGATCCCATTGGCTGCATGTCTGTTTTCAGGTGGAGCTGTACGCTGTCATCACAGGACACGGCAGCGACGAGAACGGCTGCGGAGAATTTTGTGTCACCTCCCACCATTTCGTGATCAACGCTGCTTATAACAACACCCACGTATTTGATTCTGCAGGTGAGGAAAAGATGCTTTCTGCATGACTGCTAAAGATTTTAGATGTTATAGTTATCAGTGGTCTGAGTCCTCAGGACAAGTTTAATTTTGTCCTGCCGTCCAAATTAAAAATACTAGATAGATACTCTATCCACAAAAATCAATTTGAAATCCTCAAACTTTACATTTCTTTTTAATTTTAAAAAATATTCTGCTGATGAGCTAACCTACAAATGTACCTGAGGATTGTTTATCAAGGTGCTTGTTAAAGCCTTAAAAATAAACTGGTCGGTGCAAATCGGAAATCAAACGCTTTTAATGTCATGTTGGGACCATTAGGAACGGCTCTGGGCTGTGCAATGCGCGTCAAAGAGGGCGCTGTACCGAACGAACACGGCACATGGCTGTACGGCCGAGGAGGCTGGTGTGATGGACTACAGGTGAATCCCTGGAGGGTTGACGTCACCAAACAGGTTGGTTCTTCTCCACTAAGTTTCTCATTTCATCCCTTAAATATTTATGAAATGCCAGACTTAAAGCTCCTCTTAATATGAAACCCACAACAAAACCGTCCTAAAATGTTATTCAGCCACAGTAAGCAGACTACAGGCAATCAAGCCATGCTTTATAGCTTTTTAACACAACAGAACTGTTGCCTTAAAAAAAGTTTGAGAATTTCATGTTTCTTAAGGACAGATGTGGCAATAATGAATCTTGCACGCTTTTGCATGAGCTTTTTTTCTAGTGGTGTCCACAATAACAAAGAGAAATCAAAACTGTCTAAAAGCTGGAGAGTCTTCAAAACGGATGCACAGGCTGAATATTCTGTTATGCTCATTTCCAGCTCAATGTTGACATTACTGGCTTCTGATAGAGAAGCTTTGCATGACTGACAGTTCAAAATAATCCTTGTCTTATTCTTGGCCTTGATGCAGTCTGTCAATGGAAAATTGTACTTAGTAGTCAGTATAATCTTTTAATAATATAAGTTTGAATATGGTAGAATACTGCATGTAATCATTTGTGTTTAGAAGTATGTAGTTGGCCTCATCCTAGGAAGTCTGTAACATTCCAGGGTGTTCTGGCTTTCACCCCCACATCCTAGGAGCATGGGAAAGTTCGTACCTTGTTTTATTGTTTTACGGTAGGATTAACGTAGTTATATCTGTTTCCAGTCTAAGTGCTTTTGTTTAGGTGAACTGCTGGACTTTCCAGACCAGCAGTTTTAGGGAAGTCATTCATGGGGTCACACTCTGACCACACACACACACACACACACACACACACACACACACACACACACACACACACACACACACACACACACACACACCTCCACATTTCAATGTATGGAACAAACGCTCACTGAAGTGTATAAATAAAGGACCAGGGCAGTCCTCAGGGCAGGTCTCTGAGTCTCACTCTAGGCTGCCCTTGCTAGCAAGAAATTCTGTGTATTTCTCTTCTCTGATTCTCTACTGAAGAAGTGTTTTAGAATATATCTCTTAACACAGTCCCTCTGTCTGAAATCGTTCTAGCTCTCGTCTCCATTCCTTTTAGCTGACTGTCTTCTGATTGGCTTCCACTTGTTGACAGAAGAATTGAATCCAGATGGGTGGGGCCTGTCATGAACATATAAGAGATATCCCCTTTATGACATCATACAGACTCAAGAGTAGAAAAAAAGTAAAAGTACAATCAGTTTGCTGTAAGGACACAATGTGAAATCTGCCAGTGGGAATTCATCACTGCGTCTCTTGCACACTTACACAGTGCTTTCTCCAAGGGCTTCTCTTCTTCAGTAGTTTTATAAGAACCTCAAATTGAAGTCATGCTGACGAGAAGCACTTGATTTGAAGTTGTACCCATTAGAATAAAGGAGCACTTTATTATTCTCGAGTGAGTTATTGACCCCAAAGACTCCTGATCTAATCGAGTAAATCCTGACTAGTCTCTGAGACTGAACCTCACGTCATTTCATTAGACAGGTTTTATTAACACTTTGCGGCTCTCTTCCTGTCCCGACAGCTCAACATGAGCAGGTCTGAATCCAACACTGTCGTCTACTTTGGCTTGTTCAACGGACGGGATCCAAACCCAGCGCAGCCGCCAGGATACATCATCATGACTTCTTCCCTCGTCTTCTACAAGTGATCCCGCTCTTTTTAAAAACTCTCCTGTGAATTTCGATCTGAATGAATGTACAGTCAGTTTGACGATTAAAATGTTTTTAAAAAAAAATTTTCCACCGCTTTTCTTCACTGATTCCTTTGCTTTTTCTCCCATTTAATTAACTTTAGCACAATACGGTTCTGACGGCAGCAGTGATGCAAAATAATACCTGCCACGCTCGCCCAGCAAAACCAGCCATTTACATTTCTCTGGAGACGTTACCCCAAAGTCAACAAGAAGACTCCTTACAGCTAAATGGGCACTCCATACGATTTTTTTTGTCTCAAGCTGAAGATGCATTGTTCTGAGAGCAGCCTCTCCTCCGTAATTACATGTAATCATGTCCAATTTGAAACTTCGGCTTAAAGCAAGTGTCTCGCGCTGAGTCATCTTCCAATTGTGCTTCTTATGGGAGGTGAATCCTCTCAACTTCAGCAGCAGAACATCTGCTTCTTGTCGGTGTTTTTGTTATTTTCGTTTTGGATCTTGTTTAGCAAGATCTGGGGAAATTGTCGGCAGAGTAATTAGCTGCTGCAGCTCAGAGCTTAGTGAGTCCCTCTTTAATGGGTGGGGTACGGTCAAATGTTTGGAAGGTAAAACTGTTTTAATATACTTGGTTCTCTGTTACACACAATAGATTTAAAATTTAAATGTCACAAAAGACTCAAGTGTAATTAGATTTTATTGAAATTTATTATTTTTAAAACTTCATGAAGTCTGAAACACATGCTGCTTTGGCCACTCCTCGCTTTATTAATTTATCACTTGCATTCTTGCATTATGATTATTTTACTACTTGTGCACTCATGGCTTCAGCTTACAAGTGGAAATTTCAAACAAAGAATCGCCCAGAGATGAGTTTAATTTCTGAAGTATACCCACACCTGTGTCGTCAATTATGTTTGATCCCATGAAAATGGGATGATTTTAAGAAAGGTTCCAGTTCCCCAGCAGTTAAGTCTCTTTGTTTAACATCTAAAACTAAATATTTAATCTAAAAATACACCAGTGAAGCATTATTTCTTTGTTTTTATGTGTATTTGGAGAGGGGGAAAATCGTGTCTATTCAGCACAAACCTTAAACTAAGAGCCATTCAAAAAGAGCACTTACCTTGGATGCACAAGATTAAAAGGTACACTTTTATTTTGTTCTTTTAATGACATTATACGGTATTAAAAATAAACATACACATAAAAAGTATCATTAAAAAACATTGCATTATAAAAAAAAGAGTTACATTTTCTTGTTCTTAAAGAAGTTACTGGTATTTTAACAGAAGAGCTCTGAAGTGACATAAAAATTGTTTCCTCTTCTTTGTTTTAAGACAAATACCACAAATAAGTAGTCCACTACATTTAAAACTCAGTCTGATTTAATGATGCTTTCTAACATTAGCTGCTTATTAAGTAACTACAAGTGTACTCACTTACTGAAGTGAACTTTCTGGTAAATCTCCTCATATGAATTTGAATCAAAATCCTTTCTAAGCATTTCATATGTGTTTGTGACTGCAGGCATGTGCATGTCAGGCCTTGACACAGGCTTCTTTGCAGCTCTTCTCAGTATCAAACTTGTTGTCATTCCCTAAGCAGCCTCCAAACCAGAACTGAGCACAGGAATTCGCCGTGGGATCGTAGTACCACTTCACCACATATTCCCGACACGGCCCTGGATCCAGGGTCTGGGTGCAGCGCTCAGCTAGAGACCACAAAAAAAAGTGTTATCAGAGACTACACCTGTGCTTGCAGCCCTGTGGGGACTCTTATTCTTTTGCTGTGTTCAGTTACTGGTAAATATGTTTTCTTTTTTTGTTTAATGGGACAAGGACAGAGGGGCAAAATAAATCATTGAAACATGGTTTAAAGTTTCCTGTATTGTAATATATTAAGCACTCTGCAGAACTAATGACATCTGGGAGAGAAACTGAAAATGGCACTAGACTCAAAAAGTGGGACCTAACAGTTTCTAAGAGATCAACAATGTGACTTTCATCATGTAGACAGGAATTACATTAGAGGATTGTTTTGATTGATCCTCTGATGACCATCAATGTTCATAGCAAGGTTTACACCAATCCAAATAAAAGCTGCTGGACAACACTGACCAATACTTTTGGCCCTACAAGGCAGTTCAATTCTTACAAGACTCATGAGATCATGATTATGAGAGAATCCCTCAGTGTTCTGTTTGAAAGTGGTTATTAGGGTTGATTCCAGTCAAGTTTTAGCTGCCTAAATCATCCAGTTGACTGAGTGATACCTATCCCCAAGTGACAGCTGTTTGAAAAGGCAGCCTTTTTCAAGCAATTTAAAAGCTTAATTTTACAATTTTATTGCTCTGAAGCATCACAGCAGTAAGAAGAATGCAAAGCAATCCTCTAATGTAATTCCTCTGTCTACATGATTCTAGTGCCATTTACGTTTGTACAGAAATGTCTTTCAAAAATAAGATATGAATCCTATAAAGTTTCAAATGCATGTTTAAATTGTGTGACAGTTCTTGCTCACAGCCACTGACGGATATTCTAGGTTTGAAAAGTGAATGCTCAACTTTCCTAAACCTGCATTCTTTGTAATCTCCAGCAGGGGGCGGCTCTTCTAGATAGGAAAAAAAACTAATTTGCTTCCCTTGATGTGCAAGTTTCTGATGACTTAAGGACTCGATCTAATAGTTTACCCAGTAAATTTCAATTGGATTAAAATGATGCTCATTTTTGTAAATAATTAGTATTTTAAATTAAATCCCTGTAATGGTTAGAAATGATCACAAAGCGGGGCATGCTTTAGCGTGGGCTGTACTTGTAATTAACCAGTTCTTCAGTCCCAGTAAGCATTTGCTTTTGATCTCTGATAATGATTACCAAGAGGTCAAGAGCAAAAATACTCAGCTCAAAGATTTACAATCTCATTAACCAATGGGTGAAGTCACTGTGGCCATGTCCAGCCTTTACAGTGGCTTGCAAAAGTATTCGGCCCTCTTGAACTTTTCCACATTTTGTCACATTACAGCCACAAACATGAACCAATTTTATTGGAATTCCACATGAAAGACCAACACAAAGTGGTGTACACGTGAGAAGAGGAACAAAAATCATACAGGATTCCAAACATTTTTTACAAATAAATAACTGAAAAGTAGGGTGTTCATAATTGTTCAGCCCCCTGAGTCAATACTTTGTAGAACCACCTTTTGCTGCAATTACAGCTGCCAGTCTTTTAGGGTCTGTCTCTACCAGCTTTGCACATCTAGAGACGAAACTCTTGCCCATTCTTCTTTGCAAAACAGCTCCAGCTCAGTCAGATTAGATGGACAGCGTATGTCAGATCTTGCCACAGATTCTCGATTGGATTTAGATCTGGACTTTGACTGGGCCATTCTAACACATGGATATGTTTTGTTTTAAACCATCCCATTGTTGCCCTGGCTTTATGTTTAGGGTCGTCGTCCTGCTGGAAGGTGAACCTCCGCCCCAGTCTCAAGTCTTTTGCAGACTCCAAGAGGTTTTCTTCCAAGATTGCCCTGTATTTGGCTCCATCCATCTTCCCATCAACTCTGACCAGCTTCCCTGTCCCTGCTGAAGAGAAGCACCCCCAGAGCATGATGATGCTGCCACCACCATATATGACTGTGGGGATGGTGTGTTCAGAGTGATGTGCAGTGTTAGTTTTCCACACATAGCGTTTTGCATTTTGGCCAAAAAGTTCCATTTTGGTCTCATCTGACCAGAGCACCTTCTTCCACATGTTTGCTGTGTCCCCCACATGGCTTGTGGCAAACTGCAAACGGGACTTCTTATGGTTTTCTGTTAACAATGGCTTTCTTCTTGCCACTCTTCCATAAAGGCCAACTTTGTGCAGTGCACGACTAATAGTTGTCCTATGGACAGATTGCCCCACCTGAGCTGTAGATCTCTGCAGCTCGCCCAGAGTCACCATGGGCCTCTTGGCTGCATTTCTGATCAGCGCTCTCCTTGTTCGGCCTGTGAGTTTAGGTGGACGGCCTTGTTCTGGTAGGTTTACAGTTGTGCCATACTCCTTCCATTTCTGAATGATGGCTTGAACAGTGCTCTGTGGGATGTTCAAGGCTTGGGAAATCTTTTTGTAGCCTAAGGCTGCTTTAAATTTCTCAATAACTTCATCCCTGACCTGTCTGGTGTGTTCTTTGGACTTCATGGTGTTGTTGCTCCCAATATTCTCTTAGACAACCTCTGAGGCCGTCACAGAGCAGCTGTATTTGTACTGACATTAGATTACACACAGGTGCACTCTGTTTAGTCATTAGCACTCATCAGGCAACGTCTATGGGCAACTGACTGCATTCAGACCAAAGGGGGCTGAATAATTATGCACACCCCACTTTACAGTTATTTATTTGTAAAAAAAAATAATAATCTTGTATCATGTATGATTTTTGTTCCACTTCTCACGTGTACACCACTTTGTGTTGGTCTTTCACGTGGAATTCCAATAAAATTGATTCATGTTTGTGGCTGTAATGTGACAAAATGTGGAAAAGTTCAAGGGGGCCGAGTACTTTTGCAAGCCACTGTGTATTCACTGTACGTCCGAAAGCTTGTTTGTTGGATTAACGTGAGTAACGCTTATTTGATTTCTTGCCAACAGAGCCAGGAGATTTACCGGTTCCAGGAAACCTTGAAGTGATGATGAGATTCCAGGAAGTCAGATCTCCCAACTCAGAAATAGTGCATCAGATAAAGTCACAGACTGAACTCAAAAGACATCTGTCTTCTCATCAAAACAGGAACAAACCTTACATGTAGGCTGACTTTAAGATAAAAATGATTAGAATTTGTAAAAACACATTAGCTACTACTGAGATGCACAGAAGAGGCTTTATCTATCATTTTAGGTGCCACCTTTATTTCTCCATCTTACAGTCTCTGCTGCAGACGGTCAGCAGTTACCTGATAGGAAGTTGTCAGAGGGCAGCAGGGGCGGAGTTGGTACCGGTGGTATCTTCTCCTCAGGCGGAGTCTTCAGAGTAGGACCAGCTGGCCCGATGGCTCCGGTCATCACCACATCATGTGTGGGGTTGTTCACATCAAACTGTGGGAGGAACTCTGTTACCGGCCTGAAGGGCTCCCTGTCGAAGAACGGAAGCCTCTGAGTTTCTAAGGTGGTCCTACTGTTCATCGTCGGCCTCTTTCTAGAGGTGGACTCACCGTCAGGGTGTAAACCAGGAGGGCCGGGCTGAAACAGGCACAGAAAAATATTTAATCTGTTTAGTTTATCTTACTGTAGAGAGGTTCAGAGGTCACCAGGCGACACCTGAGCTAGTCATAGTCACTGAGTGAAATCTGTGGGAAGTGGTGCAGAGCTTCAGAGCAGCTGAAGACAACAGATTAACATGAGAGCTCAGAGATTCACATACATTTTACTAAGAGTCTTTAACTTTGAGGGAAACAATCACCAGCCATTTGAGTTATTTAAGAATGTGGTCCACATTTTGTTTTTTTTAATTTTGATATAAATATTAACAGAAGAAAATATTCTTTGGGTCTTTAAGCAGTTATTCTTAACTCATTGATGACCCCAAGAGGAATGTGTTAAGCACTGTGGTGCTTTCAGCTTGAGCATGTTGGCATATTTAGACAAATGGCAACATTTGCTGAGTTTTCTGAATTGGTAAATGTTTTGATATTTCACCTGAATAAAGAAAAATCTGACCTGCTGTTGGCGCTAGAGAAAAAGTCACCAAACTGTGAAGATGATTTTAGTGTCCTTTCGATATTGCAACAGAGTCTGAGCGCAAAGAACAAAGTTTAAAAAACCAGCACGTTTTCACCATTTTCTGGACTCTCCTGAAGTCTCCTGTGAAAGTGGGAGTGTCCGTGTCTGTCCTGTATGGCGGTTCTCGAGCGTTGCTGGAGACTTCTGGGATTCCTGGAGGAAGCCCCGAGCTCGGGATGGAGCTGAACAAGCGTCTCTCTCCGTTTTCACAGATATGACTCAAAAGTTTTTTCTCCAGAGCTGCAAACACCAGAAGACAAATGGACAGTTCTACTCTGCATTTAACAACACAGCAGTTTTTCTGAGGGATTATTTCTGATTCAAAGCACAAAAATACAAGATGTTCCCCAGTTTCAGGTTCATCATATTTACTTTCAGGTTCAGGTGCAGATTGAGGATATTCTAGAAAACAGGAAAATGAGACATCTATGCTCGCTTCACTTCTTTATAATGATAAGTGTTCAGTCTCGCTTAACAAGCGGCGTTTCAGATGCCAAAAACATGTTAGTACTGTGTGGAAAATTAAACTCATGAATCTCTGGATAAGACGCATGACTTATCCAAACTCCAATAGGAAGGAAAACTATTTATATTTTTTAAGTTTGGTTGGTTTTGAATTGATTACAGTTTTTCTTACGGGAATTGGTTTGCCTTGTTTATTGGTTTGCTGCGTTAGTTGTGCTCTCCTTGTGTTAGAATCAAGCAGGATGACAGCTGCAGGTTTTCAGTTGGTTACAGTAAAATGGTTCTTTCTAAAGCCACTTTATTGTATTATACTAGGCTTTTTACTTAGCATTTTTGTTGCATTTTAATCGGACAAAACTATCAGATCATAAAGCCTGTGTCCAGTGTTGGGGAGTAACGGAATACATGTACCGCCGTTACGTATTTAAAATACAAAATATGAGTAACTGTATTCCGTTACAGTTACCGTTTAAAAAGGTGGTATTTAGAATACAGCTACTTTGTTGAAATAAATGGATTACACGGCGGTACTTCCCTGTTTCATATTGTGGCGGGTCAGGACTGTTTGGGTTTTGTTTGACAGCTACGTTCTGTTGTTCCAGGTGGCAGCGTTACGGTTGCCATGGTTACAAGGTGACGCTCTCTCTCTGCTTGTTTCCTGGGTGAGAGAGGCCTTTTTGTTGTTGTTGTTGTGCTAAGCTAATAGGCAGAATGCTACCGTATAGCTCTAAAGAATGTAGCATCATAGGCAGTGTAGTCCGTGCTGCAGGGAGAATGGACTGCCATACCCGTTATGTGTCTGTGAGCGAGGGAGGGAGAAAAGGGAAAAGTACGAGCTGTCATCTAGCAAAAACGGGAGCTGGAAGCATGTAAATATAATCACTGCAGCCAAGAAGAGAGCCTGAGGAGCCCAGTTGTAAGTAAGCTATTAAGACTCGACTGTACACCGTGTTCATGTTTTCCTCCAAAAACAATAAGTTCCGTTGGAGCAGCCTTTCAACGCCTCTCTCTGTCTCTCGCTAGCAAAGTTGACCCAGACAACAAAGTGAAGCTAGTTTTCGGCTATGAGCCGACACAGAACCCACCGTATTAGCCAGAGGTCCCTTTACTACGGTTCGGAGCCGCGGACCTTCAGTAACAGTAATAAATCACAGCAATAGTACATTCATGTAGTTGTAAACAGCATGATAATATATTAAGTAATCCAAAGTATTCAGAATACGTTACTCTCATTGAGTAACGTAACGGAATACGTTACAGAATACATTTTGAGGCATGTATCCTGTATTCTGTAATGGAATACATTTTAAAAGTAACCTTCCCAACACTGCTTGTGTCAAGGCCAGATTATAAAATAGTCACCTGCAAGTGTTGTGAATTCATCGATCAGGTACAAGTGATCACTGTCGGGGTCAGTGGCCATGAAGTTGAGCTCCTTCTTGAACTCTTTGTACAGTGGATCGCTTTTGTTCACCACTCCGATCACAAACATCTCAATGTTGCTTCTCTGGGCTTCTGTCACGGCGCTCTCCAGACTGACCGAGTCCCTCTTATCGGCCTGTCCGTCGGTGATGATGATCGACACCTTCCTCACACCTGGCCGGGCTGCCTTGAACACCTGGTTGGCCTGTTGGATGGCACTGCCTGTGAATGTACCCTCGCCCAGGTAGGTCATGGAATGCACAGCAGACTTGATCTCATCGAGGCTGGCTTCCTGTCTGAGGCTGACCACCACCATGTTTATGTGGCTGTAGAGGACCACGCCAACACGAGTGATGTCCCGGCTGACCGAGGTGTGGTCGATCAGGGCGTTCACAAAGTCTTTGATCACGTTGAAGTTTTCCGGGCCGACGCTCTCTGAGCTGTCGATCACAAAGACGAGCTCCAAGGGTGTCTGACGGCACGTCACTGCACAACCTGATGACATGGAGCAAAAACCAGAGGAGCAAATAAAGTTTAATGACTAAAGAGGAAACTAATCCTCAGTGACTGATTTAAGGAAAACTAAGATTCACAAACTTAATTTTGTGACTTACTGCAGATGGATTTTACTATTTTGATGATTTCATCCCTCTGTGAAAGAGAGTACAATATTTTAGAGGTGGTTCAACACATTTTTTTATTTGTCTTTTTAATCTATTAACATATGTTATTGGATTAGTTGGGGACCCTATTATACATTTCCATAACATCTAACATGCACTGTTACTGTTGTGGATGCTGATGTTAAATATGGCAACACAAACAAATAATATCTGTGAGTGTCAAGCTCAGGTTTTTAACTCTGAGCTTCATGCCTTTTTTTCTAAACCCTGGATATGTATGATGTGAGAAAGAGCAGATATCCTTAATGTCAGTCACAGAAGCCACACCCACCTGTTATTTAAATCTCCGCATGCGGAGTATAACTCAATAATTTCTGAAGACACAGATGATGCATCAATGACAACAGACATGACATTATGTTAAATACAGCATAAAATGAGCTGGCAGGAGGTGGGTTACAAAGTGTTTTGCAGATCTGCAGCAACAGCACGCAGGCTAAAAAACCTTAAATAGTGTCCCTATATAAGATTATACAGTTGGCTGTCTAGACGATTATCAGCAAACCATTAGCTCATGTGGGTAGTACCAGCGTCTAATAAAAAAATAATCTGAGATTTAATTGGTTTAGAGCTATTTTAAGTGTACTCATACTTACTGTAAGTCCAGGTTCCCCCTTCTGTCCTGTTTTGCCCTGTCATTTAAAACAAGTCATTATTTAGGAAAACACTATAGCATTTTCTGACTTAAATTGTTCTGTTAACCTACAGTTACAGAATGACTTCTTAATTCATCAAGACTTTCTTCAGAGAAGGAAATAAAAGTTAGTATTATGTCTGGCAAAAATATATGAGTACCAGAGGTCCGATGACGCCCGGCTCTCCAGGTTCCCCTCTGTCTCCCTTATTGCCTTTCTCACCTCTGAACCCTCGGTCCCCCTGCAGGAGGAAAAGAACAATAATTTTTTTCAGTGTATAAATGACAAAGTAAAGCCGTTATAGCAAACGATGTCCCATCATTCATATATTGGCCACAATCGCATTTTTCTGCCCAACATGATCTTTTGCATTTATTGTTGCTTCTGTATGTTTGAGGTGATGACAGTGCATAGATTATCTTTCACCTTTATTTGAGAGTTGACCTTAGTTTACATAATAATTCCTCACTTTGCGAACATCACAGTACCTTATCACCCTGCAGACCTTGTCCTGGAGGACCTCTGGGGCCGGGCATCCCCTGAAATCCAGACTCGCCCTGTAAACGTTCAGCAGAGTTCATGTTGTCACTCATCCCTGTGTGACCTTTCAGACCTTTATGGTTAATGTTAGTGAGATAATGACTTCTAAATTCATGGCAACAATAGTTTCCATACCTGTCTCTAAAAAACTGCATAGATCCACTGAAAAACGTACTGACCCTATCAGATCTTCATTCAAAACAACTTCTCTTGCTGCTAATGACCACAGCATAAAAGGAGGGAATGTAGGTTCATATGTCTTAGCTAAAATCCAACCAAACCTGTTAGAAAACTCATTATTTAGTTTGCTAGACTCATTGGAAACACAGCAATTCTTTTATCACTGTGTTACCAGAGTGTAGCAAACATGAATTCCCTAAATCAGCTCATTATTACTTAAAATGTACTTATAGAAACATTCAATAATTCAGCTGCAAGTGAATAAATGTGAGTGTCATGTGACAATGGTACCTTTTGTCCTTGTAACCCTTCTCCAGGTAACCCCTGTGGACCAGGTGGTCCTATTTGGCCAGCTGAACCCTGCAGGAGAAGAAAACTTTATATCTACTTTAGACAACAAAAATACAACAAAATCCATTGTTTTCTACATTTCTGATTACCTTTGGACCAGGTAACCCGATTCCTGGTGGCCCAGCAGGTCCAGGAGGCCCAGGCAAGCCTCTTTCTCCCTGAACGTAAGTTATTAAATATTTATGGATACTTGCAATAATGATAATAGCTTTATTTGTGCATATTTGTGTTCGTTTTTAAAACAAACAGTTACAAAATGCTTCATATAAGTGTACATGCTCCAGCATACAGACAGACATGCAGTCTTGAATTCTTATAAACAACAAACAGATTTTCAAAAATAAAAGGAAAAAATGCAATAATGAAAACAATTATTAATTGCACAAATAAAACTGTTTAAAACCAAAATCATCACAGCAACAAGAGCAAAGTCAGAAAAAGTCTTTATTTGTATTTTTTATCAAACAAGAAAGCAGAACCTTTTGGATAATAGGTCAGATAAAAGGTAAGACTTCAATTCAACTTTATTTATATAGCACCAAATCACAACAGCAGTTGCCTGAAGGTGCTTTGAAGAGTAAACAGGGGAACTGTTTATTCCTTTTCAAAATCTGATAAATTATCTATTTAAATGTTCCTAAGAGGTGAAGAGAACTACTCCATAATAATAATTTTAAAAAGCCAGTATTTTTACTTACCTTTGTTCCAGGTAAACCAATCCCATCTGGTCCAGTCTCTCCCATCAGGCCAGGAGGCCCGGGAAGTCCCTAAGAATATTTTTTTCAATTGACATTGAAACCTGAGTGTGATTACTTGGAGTCTTGTGCTGATAAAAGAGGCTGTAATCTGGTTTAATACTCACTGGGGGGCCAGTGAAACCTTCTCCTTTTAGTCCAGGTGGCCCAAGGGGGCCCTGTGGCCCTCTGTCACCCTACAAACCAAAACTTAATTGTACTCACATACTTTACTGGGGAGGATAACTGACGAGTAAACCGGAAGTGAACTGACCTTGGATCCAGGTGAACCAATTCCTGGGTCTCCCACAGCTCCGGGTGGACCTTGTGGACCTGGTTCTCCCTGACAAAACCCAGAAGTAAAGCTGTTACTATTACTGAAAGTCACACCAACTTTAGTTATGCAGCCTTGATTTACCTTGGCCCCCGCTATACCCCTGCCAGTAAATCCAGTTGGACCTGGTAGCCCCATAATTCCTGGTTGCCCCTGGAGGAGAAAGCACTTATTAGAAAGATAACGGTACACAAAGCCATTTAAAAATAATTCCCTGAATGCATGATAATATCTAATCATGGCCTTTTTTTAGAACCTGATGGATACCGTGGTATCAGTCCTACACTTTAACCGAACAATTTCAAATTTTGTAAATTTTTTAATACATTTTTATATTTTCTCTCTTTCCTCACTGCTGCTTGCACCCTGGATGGTCCGGTAACACGTCCAGATTAAACCTATACCTCGTACATGTTCCAGGCACCTCTACCACTCTGAAGTTGAACAAAATAGATGGCTGGAAGGAAGGACGGATGTGCTGTTTGTGTAACTGTAGCAGCAGATTTCTGGGTTTTTTTTGTTTTTTCATTTAAGAATTTACTAGTTCACTAATTAACCTTCTGGTTTGCAGGTAGGTCCATGTTGGAAATAAGGTGCTTCTTAAAGCCTGTTTTTGTTTTTTCTGAGTTTGGACCAACATTTAAAGCATGTACATTTTATGTAGCAACAATATTACTTTGACTTGATGTACACTCAGTAATGCAAAAACAACTCCAAATAACATCATCAGTGTGAGTGAAATGCTTCTCCCAGTGTCCAGATGAACAGAACCAGATTTCTGGGAACATCACTTTGACTGCTGTGTAAAATTATTATGACATTTTTTTCTAAAATGCTTCTGGTAAACACACACATACCTTTGGGCCCATTGGCCCCACAGGACCGACTGCACCTTGCTGGCCTCTGGACCCCCGGTCCCCTTTGTCTCCCTGTCAGAATAACACAAAACAACCTGTAAACAATCTTCCAGATTGTGGCTAAGTGCTTATAACCTCTAGAACAAAATATGGAGATCTGAGACATACTGTTACCTTCTCTCCTGGGACACCTTTACCAGGAGCCCCATCAGCTCCCCGGAGCCCCGGTAACCCAAGGTCCCCCTGATCAGTAAATGACACAGTGGACAGACAGACTGGTAAAATGTATTTAAAGTACATTTAACAAACAGAACTGAAACTGACTGACATCAGGCTTCATTACCTTTGGTCCTGGGATTCCATCTTCTCCTGGCTGACCAGGTATACCTGATAACCCCTCAGCTCCAGGGTCACCCTGAAACAGGAAAATGACACAGAAGAGTCCCAGAGGGGTTGAAACTATGCAAATACAATCAGCAACATTAAGAAGATGAATATCTGCGTTATGTCGTCTTTAATTAAGAAGCTATGGCTAGGAGGCAGTTAGCTTGGGTTAGCATGAAGGCTGGAAGCAGGATTGGTGTCCAAATGAAATAAAATGCATCTTCCAGTTCATAAAATATTTCTCTAACTTTGCAGTAATACCACTTAAAGTTAATTGAGGAATATCTAGAAGGAATTGCTGCTATGGTGGCACCCTATTACATCACCACACTCAAATTATCGCCGAGCTCTTTAGAAAGACCCCATTCTTTCAGATGTTTGTAAAAACAGGATGCATAGCTAAGTGCTTGTACATTTGTGTCAATGGGACTGAAAACACAAAAGGTGTGGCCAAACATTCATATAAAGTATTATATGTGGATTTGTGGTCAGTTTTTCTTAATATTACTCTGAATACAGGAAGTAACAGCAGGAGTAGTGCAGCAGTGCAAAGAGGACTTACTTTGGGCCCTGGTTCTCCAACACCTCGCTCACCTGGTAGTCCTGGCTCACCTGAGAGGCCCTGATCCCCCTGAAGGTAATAGTCACATAGTCATTTGGGTATTCAAAAAAAGATGTAAATATTTAGTATCATTTATATGAGTTTCTTTCGTATCAATTTCTTGAAACACTAGAGCACTGCATCTTTAGAAAACATTACTCAGAAACGTAAAGAATATTTGTTTCTCATTATTTTCTGTTATGTATACCTTGGGTTTGCCAGTGAGTGTTAATGGTACGTGGCACAACAAATGATAGACTATATGTAAAATATGGACCTTATTATAACAGTATACAGCATGTGTGTCTTACCTTTGGTCCTGCTATTCCAACACCTGAAGCTCCTTTGGGACCTGGAGATCCAGCTGGACCCTGATCTCCCTGAAGGAAAAAAAGACAGTTGAGTTGAAGGTATGAGACTAATAACTTGGTGGGTGGGTTTGATTTTGTAGCATTGTTGTTAGCGCCTTCTTGCCATCAAGAAGGTCCTCAGTTTGAATCCACCATCCAGGCAGGGCCTTTCTATGTGGAGTTGACCCAAAACACATGGATGGGCTTACGTCAATTGGAGATTGTAAAATTATCCGTAGGTGTGACGTGAATGTGAATGGTTGTCTGTTTAGTGGCCCCTATGCCAGCTGGGATATGCTGTAGTCCCCGTGCAACACTGAACTGGATCAGTGGAAGAAGCTGGATGTTTCTAAATCTATTTTTGATGAGAAAAGTCAGCGTGACAGTATAACATGTCTGCTTTCAGTTTCAGTTTTTATTTCTAAATGAAACATTAATCAGGACTGTGTTGAAGGACTTGAATTCTTTGTTATTGTTAATCTAATGTTTTTTGGATTTCCCAGGCTTAGATTTCACACCTTCATACTCACAGGTGAAGACTTAACTCCAAGAAATGATATTAGAAATAAAACCAGTAGTAATGTGAGATGTAATGTACCACAAAGGAAAATAAAAAAGGCGTTTTGGACTCTTCCCTCTAATAGAGGGTGTTAAACTCATTTTAATTCAGCAGGCGTCAAACGGTTTAGCTTTACTGTGTATTAACAAGGTCAGACGAGTAAAATCATTGCGTAATAAAATATGCTTAAACAAAAAGTCTCTTTAAAGGTTATGACGTGAAAGAGGGTGAAAATGTTCATCCGAGTCAGAGCACGACTAAAGCTGAAAGCCTAAACTAGAATAAAACACAACAGATGAGGCGTTTTGACATAAATATGTGTGATTTCATGTCTCAGTGTCTATTTCAAACTCTCTGCTTACCTGACCGACTGATGCTGGAGAGAAAAACTCCTCAAAACCAATTACTGATAATCTTTCTATGAAATGATGTTACAGTTCACCAGGTGCTTACGATTATTTCAGTTTATATCACATTCATTGAGTCTGTTATTACATGTACATCATAGTTTACTGCTTACAGTGGAAAGCCCTTCACATC
This sequence comes from Neolamprologus brichardi, assembly GCF_056152115.1. Lineage (NCBI taxonomy): Eukaryota > Metazoa > Chordata > Actinopteri > Cichliformes > Cichlidae > Neolamprologus > Neolamprologus brichardi. Next base: position 26,821,135 of record NC_142114.1, on the reverse strand, counting down.
AAGAGATTTTCTTTTTTCCTTTTTACGATTCAAAAAACTTTAAATACTTGTAAACATTTCCACTACTGGAAATCATCACAAAAGGATTAGCCGAGCAGTTTGCTGAAAAATAGGAATAATTAATGACTTTTCAATTTTTTACTTAACAAAGCCATCAAGCTGACAAAATGAGACCCTTTGATGGACTCATTCTGGCCCCTGGGCCACATGTTTGACATGTTTACCTTTTCTCCTTGAAGTCCTGGACCAGGAGCACCAACTGGACCTTGATTTCCTGGTGGACCAAAATTGCCCTGAGAAAAAGGAATAGAAGAAATGCAATGATTAAAGATTCAGATCTGTACATGGAGACACCGACAAGGAATTCAGCAGTAAATTTTAGTTAAATCACCTTGTCACCTTTGATCCCAATACCAGGAGGCCCACGACCTCCCTTTGGACCTTCATATCCTCGATCACCCTAAAGAAAATATGAGAAATCTGATTTAAACATAGCTGTATGTAAATTATACAATTAAGAATAGCAATCTTTCAATCCTACCACTTACACTGATCTGTACATTTTTAATACAAAATACAAATTAGTCTGTTTCTTTTCCTAAACTCTTCTTTGGATGCTGGCTGCATTTTGTTCCATGCTCTGTAGAGATGATCCCACACTGCTTTTTAGGTCTGGGCGTTGCATTGTGTGCTTTTCTATTCATATATGTTTTTATTGCACTGGAAGCATACATGGGATCATTCTCATGCTGAGAAAAGACGCTGCTGTCAATAAGAAACTTTCCAGATAGATATTAAATGATGGATCAAAGTCTGCTCAATTCCACTTTAAAAATTATTTTAAAAAGTCTGGCTCCTTGGAAACAAAATATGAAAAAGGTGAGTTGAGACTTTTATGCAGTACTGTATGTAATCAAAGTCTTTTCCCACCTTTGGTCCTGGAAACCCCTCTCCAGGAAGTCCAGGATTTCCTTGTGTTCCAGGTGATCCTTGAGGTCCCTGGAACAAACAGAACGTTAAATAAAAGTCTGTACTTGTGAAGGTTTTAGTAGCTGCAGACCTAAAACAGAAAAGGGTGATTTTAAAAAGAAAAGGAAAAGTCTAGGACTTGCACAAGGTTTATCTGAGCTATCAGGCTTAGCTGAAGGTTTGGCTGATAACCCCGATGTAACAAACAGTCAGATCCCATATGGGACAGGGTGTTTACTGTATTTGCTTCAGCCTCCCAAATGCAAACTGCTTTGCAACCCATCTCACTTTGGCTCCTCTATTCATGCTGTGTGAGTCTTCCTGCTGCCCTCTAGGCTAATAAAGCATTCATTAGCCTCTTCCATGTGCATAAATGTAAGGTTAGGTAAGTCCCAGAACAGAGCTGCGATGTCACTTATGATGGATAAAAATACCTTCTTCTTGTAATTATTGTGGTCTAAGTTAGCTAACAGGGTTACAAATGAAAAGAAATGCCTAAATGATTACACATCACAGTAAAATAACCCACAATAACATCAAAAATCATATGGGAAAAAATACTAGAGAGTTCTAGAGAGTAGAGTTCTAGACATTTGTAGAATAAATGGCACATTGAAGCTGTTTTGGTGGCACAAAGCGGCTCAGCAGCTTACTAAGTTACGTCAGTTTTGTCTAACTTTTATCTCACTTGTCTGTATGTTTATAAATAAAAGCTCACTACGATTCTGTTACTCATAAGATATGAGATCTTAATGCCAAAGATCCTAATCTTCATACTTACCGGGAGTCCTGGTTCACCTATGCCCAGAGGACCTGCTGGACCTGGTCTTCCCTGATTACCCTTGTCACCCTGTAATTAGTAAAAAGTAAAAACAAAATTTCCCATAATTCAGTAATAAAATATATTTTTTATTCAGTGTCTTGCAGTTAGTAGCAGTTCAACTGAGATGATTTAATAGGTATTTGAATTCCTTTCTCACAGAAACAAAACCTCACCGCTGTTTGACTTTCAGCAATGAAATATCTCTCTACATCCTCACTGACATTTTCACTTTGAATTATGATTTTTATAGTAATTGTAATATAAATGTGTCACCTTGGCTCCTGGGAATCCAATACCAATGTCTCCTGGTTGTCCAGGTTCACCGCTGGGTCCTCTGTCTCCCTGAGAGTAATCAAGTTCAAAGGTTTGCATGTTACGTGATGATACAGCAACAACACAGAAAACAGGTTAATAGAATGTAAAATGACGAGATGACAGATGCATGTCCTTCTAATCCAATAAAATCATTCTAATCTATTGTTTTATTCTTTATGGGGACCTGTTATACTCCATATTTTTACTACTGGACCCCCTCTAACATCACACAGAGCCAAGAGTAGAAAAAAAATGTTGGAAACTGAGAATTTACATACACTGCACCTGGTTATGTTCAGTATGAGAATCCATCATTGCAAAAATGCATAAGAGAGGGAAAAAGCAATAAAAGAACAATCTCAGGGATTCTTTCTGGGAAACTTTGCTGTATACACAGCTGTACAGTACAAACAGTTTATTCATGAACAACTAAAGTCCTGCTGTGGTAGAATTCAAAACTAAATAAAGATGAAGATATATATGAGAGAACCATCCAATCCAGGATACTGACAAAGCAGTCTAACTGGGAAACTTTAGTCCAAGCAACAAATGCTGTATATAATGCTTATGGAAATGTTTATTGTTTTTATTACACGTAAACTCAAAGTGCTTGACATAAATGCTGAAGGCCCTGAACGTGAGAAAATACATGAAAGTTCTCTTGTCACCCTGACACTGACTCAGTAAATCAACCTCACTGTTGAAAAAATACACCACTTAGGAATATTCTTCAAACAGCACAGCCAAAAAAATAAATAACAGCAGAGCATGAAGTCAGTCTCTGGATCCAGGAAGACATCTGGGATATTTTCTTGAGAACATCAAGATGATGTCTCCCAATATTTCTTATTTCAGTTTCATAGTGTGTATTTGTGAAGGTAGAATGTCCATTTTTACGCAAATCTATTCAAAACCTTTTTGCAAAAAACAACCAGATAAACTTATCCAATCACATAGCTTATTAAAAAACTGTAGTCAGACATTCAGAGTGTCGGCTATTAAAAAAAATGCTATAAATCACATGTGATTTTATCGGCATAAAGACATCTTTGTTAAAAAGAAATGGGGCAGCTCTGTGGAGATGGAAGCAACACCATCTTATTAGGCTTTGGCACACACTGTAAAGGTCAGTATTATGTCCCTTGCTTTCTTGAGCCAAAGCTGATATGTGAGCGTGCAGATGTTGTCAGGGAAAGTGTCCGCATAGTCCTGCATATGAATGATGGTGTGTCAGAGGTAGCAACATTTTCTTTTTTCGTCTGACCAAATAGTCATGATTTTATTGACATGATAATTTAAATGTTTGGGATACATAACTTTTAGTTCCCTAAACTGAAGAAGACTCGTATGCCTGTCAGTAAAACCTGAATATGGACATCATTTAAGAGTTTGTATGGAAAAAGAATGAGAATGAGCAACAAGTGAGTTCTTGAGCTTTGGGGGACTTTGTAGACTGCTTTTGCTCAATACAAAGCAACATTACGAGCATTATTTTAGAATAAAAATATGAATGTTTAAGTTGATAAGGAACTATTTTATTTAGAGATTAATGTCACAGTATCTCAAAAACAGGGTTTTTATATTTTAAGGATAAATTCACAAAATTCTAGAAACTTTTGTGGAAATATCCACAATTTTACTACATAGTTGTGTAATATAGGTTTTCACAGGACTATATGCACTCCATATAATTTGGAAAAGTCAAACAAGGCTTGACAAGAAGATTCTCTAAAAAGAAAATGGGAGCAGAGTTTAGGTTTGCAAAATTGCATCTAAAAAACAATTTCTGGAACAATATTCTTTGGACTGATGAGACCAAAGTGGAGATGTTGGGCCTTTGGGCTACTTTGAAGCCTAGGCTTATTATTTTGTCGGTTCTCCCCTGGAACCTCTTATTTCCCTAAATTGTCTAAAGCCTGAGGGTCACGCTATGAAGCAAGTTCACTGTAGCCAGACTTTCTTGAAGTTAGCTGGCTTGACCAAACCTAAAACCTCAGAAACATCACAGCAGTGGTTATCAGTTTTCTTTGTTCACCCAGGCTTTCTGCTTTAAGCGCTGAGCATGCTCACATAAATGGGTTGTTTCACATGTCATTTAATTTTATCTGTGGTGTAAAATGGATCAACTGAGAACCAACTACTGCAAACAGACATATTATCCAAGGAAGGGTGAAACAGTCTACTAAAAATATTAAACATATAACAGCGAAAGTCATCACTGGAGCTGCAAAGACACAAGGGTAATGCCGCAGAAAATCATGAATCTTATGAAATCGTGATCATCACCAGCACACAGAGCAATCAAATACATTACATATTACCTCAAATTAATACATTTATTTTACAGCTGGGTGCACATTAGAGCTCTGAAACTTTAAACTTGATGCATTTAAACACTAAAGGTTATTCAGTGAGCTCGGTGCTGACAGTTATGTAGCCTAATAAGGGCTGTTGCCAGAACAAAGAGAAACTTATTCTATTTATTGGGGATCAAATAGTCTACACCTGTAGGCGATCAGTGTTCTAATAAAACATTCAGTAATTTTCTCAATCGCCAGCTGAAAACATGTAAATTTCAGCGAGGATGCAATGCAGTTTGTGCTTTGGTTGTATTGCTTCAGCAGCTGTATCGCACTAAAAACATACCCTCTGTGTATATGTAGTTCAATGTAGATCTTTATTGAAATGTCTGTTAGTGTTTCTTGTGCTCAGGTTCTTGTTTTTTGGTGCCTCGTTTTCTTTGTGACTCTTTAAATCAACTATTAAATCTCCTCTATTGCTCAGATATTTTTGTTCCTGCAATTTGCATTTGGGTGGCACATTAACTCTGTGAAGAGATTTTGTTGCAGTTTTAAAGGCTAGTCCAACCAAGTAGGAATGACAGAAAATCCACTGCATCTTGAGAAACTTACTTTAGAACCCGATGGGCCTTCAGGACCCACCTCCCCTGGTGGTCCTGGCGCTCCCTGCAAAAGAAATACACATTTACTCATTTATAACTTACATAATCTATAACCTTATATTTTACTTCTCAAATGAATCAAACAAAAAGCAGTCATGTATAAATCAAAAAGGAAGCCCCCACACTGTGTTAAAAAATACAACAGGATTAAGATCGACATTCATGTCTTTCATGCCATTCGATTCTCATGCCTAGCTCATGAAACAACAAGGTTATACTGACACTGTGCCAGTAGCACAGAGGAGGAAGAGTGCTGCTGTGCGGCCAGGTCGCTGCACTAATCCCATCACACAAAGTCTGTTCCTGCAAAAGAATAATATCCTGCAAGCCTGGATTCACAGCTTTAGATAGCCCCAATGCTATCAGGATTACCCATAATCCAATATTCACATTCCATTAGTGCAAAGACGAATAAAAGACAAATTCCACTTCCATTTTTCATATTGAAGAGAATACCAACTGTCGGATGTCGACTTTTCAGGAGTCTGAGCGATGAGTTTTGAAAGTAATGGAACTTAAATTTTGACACTGAAAAATAGAAAATTGCTTGTGATTGAAAAAAGTCCAAATTCATTAAAAATCTGTTGTCTTTAAAGATGAATTATACCATCCTCAAATCAGTGGATGACAACTCAGTGACTCCATCTTGTATAAACAGTTGGTTTGGTCGCCTTCCGTGAATTACATGGACATCTTTTTATCCTCTCTTTTCATGATTTCACAAGTGTGTGAATAATGTAGACAAACAGTCAGGAAAGCCTCACAAAAATGTGGGATTTAAACCAGGGCCCAATAATTGTCACAGTTCAGTATAAAACAAAACCAGAACTGAGACTTGTGGCCACTCTTACCTGTGCTCCTTTTGGTCCTTGTGGGCCTGGAGGACCCTCTGGGCCCTGCAACATAAAACCTATGTCACTACATGGATAAAGTCTGGGGTGTTTACTGAAACATCTCAGAAAAAAATGAGCGTACAGTGTCACCCTTTTCCCCAGGAGTGCCACAGTCTCCTCTGTCCCCCTACAAGACCACACGACACAACGTTAGACCCTGCAGATATTTTCTGAGGACACGTTTCAATAGTGAGAACAGAGCAGCTGAAAGGTCACAGTCACTCGCCTTGTTGCCTTTGTAACCTGTGCGGCCCTGCAAACGATTCAAACAGGTTCAAAACCGATGTTTCATCTCTTAACATGCATGCTGTTTGGCAGTTGTGCAAAAACAAGGGACAAATCTGCTTTCTTACCGGTGGACCATCACTTCCAGGTGTGCCATTCAGCCCAGGCTCCCCCTTTAAACAGAAGCCCACAAATTAAACACTGAAATATTTTAGAAAGACTTTCTTTGAGTCACGACTCACCCTCGCTCCTTTTTGACCAGCTGGCCCTCTGAAGCCTGGGTCTCCTTTTCTACCCTGGAAATATTACCAGTTTTAAGATGAAGCAATGATTAAGCTGTAAAGCTAATAGTGTTTTCCACTTATGAAACTTCTCAGTGTTTAGTTGCTGAAAACTCACAGGACTTCCTGGAGGACCTCGCTCTCCTCTTTCACACAGACATACTTGGGCCTGTGGACACTATCAGAGCGAGAAAAATATTGTAAAGTCAGTGCAACCATCAGCCATACTAAAGAGATGTTGACTTCCATTTAAGTCTTACCCCTTCATATGCAACTGCACCCTGTGGAAAAAAACAGAAGATAAAAAAATATGTCAGTTACGCCCATCTTTTATCTACAGTCTGAGTCCCACTGAGGAATGGTACTAATTGCTTGGCAGCAGATGTGTCCACCACTTTAAAGTATTTTAAAGTCAGTACTTTTCCCCTTTACCTTAAGACCTGTTAAAGTTTCCACTATGATCTGACTGGGTCCAAGTGACATCATAGGTGATTCCAAGCCTTCTGGCGAATGCTTTTATGGTGGTCATGTGACCACACAGACGTATCTGAAGCAACACCATACACCAACTATGTCTTTTCTTTTTCCATTTCTGCAAGTGTACTTGGAAGAAATGTAACGGCATTGCTTGTCTGTGTTGTCAGCAGCTGCCCATGTCTGTAACTTGTAACAGGATACTTTCATCATATCTAGATAAAGGATCTAAATATTTCTGTTTGCCATGAACTATGCAAATAATTTAGTAGTGATTTTCAGACTTGTGTGTAGTTTTACTCTTCATGAAATACTATCTGCAGGACACTTGGTACTGCACAGAACCTGAAAATCATCTCTAAAGCTGTGTTCACATCATTATTTCCAGTGAACTAACCCCAACTGGTTTTTGGTTACCCTGTGATATGCTAAAAGACACCTCTACAGCAAACAATGAGAACAAACAACTTTGGGCACAAGATGAAAACTGAAAATCTGTCATTGTTGATGTTAACATTTCATGGTACAACTTTTAAATAATAATTAATCTAATTATGTGAACTCAACCTAAGCTTTTGGGGCACTTGGGTGCCTGGGAGCCAACTCAGCATAGCAGGTAAGTAACCTCTATAAGCTCTATAAGTTCTACATTTGGTAAAACTGGGTACTGTCCTCTGTCATGTAGCTGTCTCTGTTTTGGAAGTGCTAAATGTGATTGAATAAAATTGCACATTAATGAAAAGCAGAACAAGCCATGCCAGTCTCTCAGACTAGCCGTGACCTCCTGCAGATATTTGACATTTCTGGGTGCTGTGGAAAATGCAAAGCAGCCAGGAAAACACCCTCATGCAGACACAACTCTCACAACTGTTACTTAAGACGTGAACCCGCTGTGAGGACAGCATGAGCATGAACAAGACTAAACAGAGGATGAGCCCAATTCCAGACACAGCATCTGATGTCAGTAATTTTAGGAGAGTATGCAGGATGTCAGATACCTGTGTCATATTCTATTAGAAGGAGCTGCTGAATTATAGGTATCAGTAGTACACCTTTGTGTTACAGTGACAGCAGTCACATTCTGGTTTCTTTTATTTTTTTATTTACAGTTAAGGTTTTTAAGACAAACTCTGATTTTCAAGATTGTTAAACTCTTTCAAAAAAGAGAAATTGAGTAATGTAGCATTAAAACATATATCAAAGCACAGGTTAATTTCTTCTGTTTGTACATAAACCTTTAATCTGTCAAACGCTAAACTTTTACCTCTTTTAACACCAACCAGAGAAGAAGTGACTCGTTTAGGGCTTGTTGTGTTTAAACTTCTTCTTTAGGGGTCACCACAGGGGTATTTAGAAATACCGTACACCTGGGCGACTCTCTGATAAGAGGTTATAAAGTTTTATTTTTTATACTTTTATAATATTTGCCTGTCATCCACACAATGCCATAAAGTTAGCATGCAAGCAGTTTGCCTGATAGTTCTAAGATACTTTGACTTATGACCTTTCAGGGTAGAAATGCTCAGCTTGTGTTTACTGCATCCTCTGCTCTATTTACTAAGCAATTTAACCACCTAGTCAATTAAAATAGATTGTTAGCCACACTGTAGCGCTTGTTAACACTCTACTTTGCTGAGGCCAATGGCACAGCCAAGAACAAAGATAGCCCTTAATGGAAATTCATAAACTTTTTCTATGAGTGGTAAAAGAATTGAGGTAAATTAGGTGAAATGATTGGTTTAGTCTTGGTTTTACTATAAAGTTTAATGTGGACAATTGATATTTTAATATAAATGTATTTATTACATAACAATATTATGAAAACTTTCTACTGTATCGTCTTGATGCATGCTCAATCACCCAGACAGGAAATCCCGAAAGGTTGATTCTCTTCGTCTGGACGTGGCATTTTCAGTGCTGTCATCTTATCGCAAGACTGTTCTGGATTCAAACTTTCCAGAGACATTTAAGTTAACTGTATGAATATGTGGCATAGATAAACCTTTGAATAGTCGGTAGAACTCGATAGGTACTACACAGTTCCAGCCCTTTTCCAAAACTTTCAAAGTAAAACAAGAAGTAACCAAGTAGCTGTGGTAGCACTCATATAGTATATTTTTTGTTTCCCTGGCTGAATCTATAGTCAGCGTCTTTATAATAAGCATTTTTTTGTCATTCAGTAAGCTTTGTCAGGTCCTTCAATAACTGAAGTTTATTTCCAAGCACGACGTTTTCCAAAAAAGCATTTCACCACTCTGATGTTTCTCGACTCTGTACTGGCACCTCTGCGCCTGAGCTCGTTTTACTTGAAGCCAACACTCACCATCTCTTTGAGCAGCTTCTCTTCTAGCTGAGAGTCGAGCATACTTTGGACAAACTGCTGAGCAGGTGTGCTGGCGATGGCCCGGAGCTTGGCATTATTCTGCTGGGCAATATCTGATAGCCCAACAGCAAAGAACTTTATGCCATGACCTTTGGCCTCCACAGCAGCTGCAATCACATCAGGGTTACGGGGATGATCGACTCCATCTGTCATTAGCACCGCCACCCTCACGCTGTCCTTTGAGGTCTCATGCACCAGCAGCTGTGAGGCATTGGTGATGGCGTAGGTGGTATAGGTGCCGTGACCGATGTAGTTCATGGTGCTGACTTGACCGTGAAAATAGTCCAGGTCTTTCCAGGCTGAGAATCTGTGCTCTATGGACACAGTGCTGCTGTACTGCAGCGCAGCCATCCGCACCTTCATCGTCCAGCTGGGTACCTGCAGCATGGCGAGCCGGGTGCTGAAGCTCAACACGAAGGTCTTCTGTTTCTCGAACAGTGATATGGTTGCGCTCTCAGAGCTGTCCAGGATGAATGCCACTTCCAGTGAACATGTCAGACCTACTTGAGAAGGAGATCACAAAAACTGACATCAAGCTAGAAGTATTAGAAACAGGACTAATTTCATGATTGGCACTCTGACACCTTTCTAACTTCTGTCCACAAATTCAGTCCCTTCTGCCAGCAGTCGATATGTATCCATTACACTATCAAAAGTGCTCTAATGTCTCAAGCAACACTTCAAACAGCTGCAACAGTAATCATGAATTCATGAAATATTCTGGAATAAACCTGATTCGGGGGAAATACCCACTCCCAAATTCCTAATACCAGATGCCACAGGAGACCTATAAAGGTCTTGTGTCCTGAGCTGTTTTGGCAGCATGAAGGGAAGCTACACAATAAATAATAAATACAGAGACTTAATGTTGTGGCAAGTCAGTGTAAGTGCAGCTTGTGGGGAATTAAGGCAACAGTTTTGAGTAGTTCTACATTACTAAAACTGTCCAGTAAAGGCTCAAGGACCAAGTGAAAGACCCCAAATTGTCAACTTCCAACCTTAGAACTTACAGTTACTTTAGTTGCAGTTCCTCACTTCAGCTGCAATGGGATCAGAGTTAGTGGTGTTTGTTTTTGTACTAAATGAAGTCAAATTGCCACATGTATCCATCCATAATCCATCCATTTTTTTTTACATTTAAAAAAAGACACTTAAAGGAAGGCATTGTGGGTGGATGACTTAAGAAATTCTCGTGTAGTTTTTTTTTACTTAAAATTTGATGACTCAACCATTTCACTGACCTGATTTCACCATCCCTCACTCAACAATTTGTTCCCTCAGTGCAACATAGTGACTTTCACCACCAGCATGTGGAGACCTCATCTAAAAATTACCATTTCTTCCCTCATCTTGCAGCCTGTAGTTGTTTCTGCGCCCTGTCTTTCTCCTTTGGCCTGTGGCCTTGTGTAGGAGAGCCAGCAGCAGAAGGCAGACCCTGACTCCTCTGCTCAGGTTTTCCTTCAGCAACATCCTAAGAATGTTAGGGGGGAAAGCAGTGTATGAACGCACAATGAGTTATTTCATTTTTAATAGGATTCCTTTTACTATCATGGACACTGCTAACCACACCCAGTTGCAGATCCCAAAAAAGGGAGCTGTGTTCTGCAACTGCCGTTTCACAGAAATGGCAGCAATTCTAATGATATTAATTTGCTTAGATGACACCGTTCCTCCTACTGATAATGCACTTTCTCAAATACTTACTATATTACAATGCCAACAATATGTAAATGTGTGTAAAACCAGAATAATCTGTGCAAATATTTTTTTCTGTTAATAAGTTACAAATGCTGCAGAATCTAAACAATATCTTCATATAAAGTTAAACCTCTGCCAGGTGATTGAGAAAAGGACACAGCAACATACCTAGACTGCAGTGCAAAAAAAAACTGTGACACCACGAGGTTCACTACTTTGCAAAAAAGTTTTACAAACAAAGCAAATATATATATTTTTTATTACCTCGAATCTCATTTAGCTGCAGCCAGTGTTTGTAGTCCAGTCAGCTCTTTGAGAGGCATTTCTCCGTGGAACCCGGGGTCCCTATAAACCAGACTGAGATAAACTGAGGACCATCGCATGAGCTGATGTGCTGTGTGTGTGAGAGTGTTTGTAGCCGGGGGCCCTCCCTGGTGGCGCTCCAACATTTTAGTCCAGTGCAGCGCTTCATGCCTGACAGAAGGGATCCCGTGAAAGTCTTTTGTGCGCATTGAGTCCATGCACTGAAATCATTTAGATTTTAGAGATAAATAGCATTTGCAATAGTCATCACTCCAACCCATAAATAATGCATCTAAAAACCACTGCCAACATAAAATAAAGCAAACTACATTAGTTTGCAGGGATAAAATAATTTTAAAGTTGTTTTTTTTTCTCGGCATCTTTTTTTTCTTAACAAACTTGTCAGTTTTCTGGCTATCATGGGCTGGTTACTAAGGAAAATAGCTGGTTGTGCAAAAAAAATCCCAAATGAATTTCGTTCTCTTGCCTTTTCCACTCTCTCCCACTAATGTGAAAAGCAGATGAATTGTGGTCGTATGATACTCTTGTACAGTGCAGAAATCGACCTCATTTCAATAACATTGTCAGTCCGACAACTCAACTCTTATTGCTTAAATATATTTAATATATTATAATATATTTCATATTTAATACATTAATTAACTTAAATAGTGATTATCTGAAATAGCCTAATTCCTTATATAAAACGGCCAGATTTCGTTGACGTCTTTTCTCTTTCTTTTTTATTCACTTAGCACCCTCTGCTGGTAAACCGCATCTTTAGCGGAACATGAAGTAGCTGACGTTGCTAATAACACGGACATGTTTTGGTGTAACACACAACATCCGCTTTGGCTCCAGGTTGCCATGTGTATTTCAAGCTGTATCTCGTGCATTCCTATAAGTCGTCTTTGTTGTGTTTATGTAAGTAAAACCTCTTCTCGAAATGCTCAAACAGATGTTTTCGACTGCTGGTTAAACTGGCGCGAGCGAAACGGTCACGCGCTTGCTCTCCCTTTACCTGTTAGCATTAGCTTAGTTTAGCTAGCATGTCAACAAACTTAAAAGTAGTACTATAACTGCCCACGGCAACTTTTTAACATGCTGGGCGTTAAATTCAAACCAACTGTGCTACACTTCCACACAGAGCTCAGGTTATATTGACGGTTTGGTTCAGTGTATCATTACTTTAACATGTTAAAAAGATTTCTCAGAGCTGTCTGTTGTCCACCTTGCGACCACTGCACTCGGAGATGCGTAATATTTCTGCGCAGTCTCTGACCTTTGTTCATGTGCTCATTTGTGTGATAATCTGCCGTATTTCCAGGCTGGAGAGGTTAAACTTCCCTGAAAACCTACTAGCGTCTGAATCATGAGCGGTTCCAAACCCGACATCCTGTGGTCCCCCCACCACCCGGACCGCTACGTCATCTGCGACTCCGAACTGGGACTGTACCGGATCGGACCTGTTGGCAGCGCAGAAGCCAAGGCTGGCACCCTGCCACTCTCCGAGGAAACTGCTGCTACATTACTGGCCATCAACTCGGACACCCCTTATATGAAATGTGTGGCCTGGTACCCCAAACACGAGCCGGAGTGTTTACTTGCCGTTGGCCAAGCCAACGGCAGAGTTGTGCTTACCAGCTTGGGCCAGAGCCACAACTCTGCATGCAAAGAGCTGGTGGGGAAAGAGTTTGTGCCCAAACACGCCCGCCAGTGCAACACTTTAGCTTGGAACCCCGTGGACAGCAACTTGTTGGCTGCTGGGTTAGACAAGCACAGGGCAGATTTCTCTGTCCTCATATGGGACATCAGCAGCAAGTTGTCCCCAGAGACCAGTGTAGCAGCTGAGAAGATTCGCCTTTCATCTGTCGATTTGGACTCTAGCACAGTGGTGACCAAGCCCTTGTATGAGTTAGGCCAGAATGATGCTTGCCTCTCGCTTTGCTGGCTGCTCCGTGACCCAAAGCTGTTGCTGGCAGGCATGCACAGGAACCTGGCAATATTTGACCTGAGAAACACGAGTCAGAAAACGTTTGTAAACACAAAAGCCATCCAAGGTGTGACAGTTGACCCGCACTTCCATGACCGCGTGGCCTCTTTCTTTGAGGGGCAGGTGGCCATTTGGGATCTGAGGAAATTTGAGAAGCCTGTGCTCACACTGACTGAGCAGCCCAAGCCACTCATAAAGGTAGGATGGTGTTTGTTAAAAAACTAACTAAAGGCCACAGTAATAATCATGCACTAATATACTAGCTTTGTGTATTGGCCATGTAAATGTTCAGCCTTCTGCATTCCTCATTTGAAATTTCAGTTAGTTCAGTTTCAGTGAAATAAAGGTCAGCATGACAAGTGGCTGGTTTAAAAACAAGTGATAGCATATGACATATGGCTTCTTATCTGGCTGTGACTCCTGTGTCAAAAAATGATGTGACATGATCATATTTTACAACCCGGAATTTGAAAATACTTACTCAAGGAGTTAAAACCATGACAATGAGTGGGTTTAAAGTTGATTCAATTGCAGTTAAAAACAAACAAACTGTGTGTTTTTTATCTCTGAAATTTGCATGTGGTTATCTCATTTTCACATGACGTTATGAAGGTCAAAGATGCTGGAAATGTTTTTGTTTGTAACTTGGCAAAATATTTTCTTACTATTAAGGTACTATTCTGTGTGGCTGCATCACATATACTAAAATTATTGTACCAAAATACAAGTCAGCTGATTCTGGCAGGGTCAAGTGGGAGGCACAGATTGATTTTTCAGGGAATAACCTCTGGTCTTTCCATGCCTCTCCTGCAGTTGCTCAATGCCCCACATTCTGAGAACCACTGGTTATATTAGAACACAGGTGTCGAACTCCAGGCCTCGAGGGCCGGTGTCCTGCAGGTTTTAGATGTGTCCTTGATCCAACACAGCTGATTTAAATGGCTAAATGACCTCCTCAACATGTCTTGAAATTCTCCAGAGGCCTGGTAATGAACTAATCATTTGATTCAGGTGTCTTGACCCAGGGTGATATCTAAAACCTGGAGGACACCGGGGCTTGAGGCCTGGAGTTTGACACACCTGATTGAGGCAATCTAAAATTGACAGGTAAAATTGACTCTGGAGAACTTCAAGACATGTTGAGGTGGTAATTTAGCCATTTGAATCAGCTGTGTTGGATCAAGGACACATCTAAAACCTGCAGGACACTGGCCCTCGAGGCTTGGATTGGACACCCCTGGCCTAAATGTTCAAAGACAGAGTGATGAAATGCTCAAATAATTTTAAACTCTTTACTTATTTTTTTTATCACCAAGTCCGGTTTCATTTAAATGAAAAAAGAGGGAATAAATGAGATCAAAAACAAGATTAAGATGCATTAAAAAGGCCAAATTGTTATTTTAAATGTTTATATTAGCTCAGTCAGGGCATGCTTATTCAGTAGAAGTCTTCTTATTATAGCTGATAAAATTCTGCATTTTATTCTCAGGTGGCATGGTGTCCAACACGTACTGGCCTACTGGCCACGCTGACACGTGACAGCAACATTATCCGCCTGTACGACATGCAGCACACTCCCACGCCCATAGGTGATGAGACGGAGCCCACCATCATTGAGCGCAGTGTGCAGCCCTGTGAAAGTCAGATTGGCAGCTTTGCCTGGCACCCGTCCTCCCAGAACCGCATGGTGGTGGTGTCAGCAACCAACCGTGTCATGACTGACTTCACGGTGTTTGAACGTATCTCACTGGCATGGAGCTCCACAACTTCTCTCATGTGGGCGTGTGGCAGACACTTGTACGAGTGTGTTGAGGATTCAGCTGAGGGAGTGGAGAGTTTGATCGAGAAAGACATCGCTACTAAAATGAGGGAAAGGGCTCAGTCCAGGTACGGACATGATACCGTCCAGGTGTGGAGGAACCATTTGCTGGCGGGTGGGAAGGATCCCCAACTTAAGTCTTTATGGCATGATCTGTTCTATATCCTTTCAGGTGATGAAATGATGGAAATATCTGCACGATGGCTTATTGATAATCTGTTTAATGGCAGAGACAAACAGTCAGCCACCTGTTGAAACTGTATGCAGGGCAGGTTATTTTTTATTACTTTACAAAGCAGCAGTGAAGTGCTTCATTGCTCCGATGATGGTTCTCCTCATCTGAAGGTTTCTCCTCTAAAGACTATAGAGTAGAGATTTATATTATTATTATTACTTCAAAATGTAACCTTTTAATTTAGTTGAGTAAAGAATTCAACGTTTAAAAAGGTTATCATATGAAGCCTATAATGGGCATAATAACACCTTTCGAGAGCTTTCAATCTTCTTATCGAACATTTGGCAAGAAAGTCAAAAAGGATTGTAAAATTACTTCCAAATAGAGTCATTAATGTTGATTCACTGATTAATTAAGTTTTGAATCATTTTTGGTTGCCTTTAACCTCCTAAGACCCGAACTCTTCCACGGCATGCATTTTTAATTTCTCTTTGATATTTGGGCTGATTGGGACCTGATGAATGTAAAAACAAAGAATTACCAGATTTTTATTTTTTTTTATCTAATTTTTCTTTCTAAGAAAAATGAGAGCCACATATGAGGATATTCGTTTAAAATTTTGATAGAACAGTAGCAGTATAATGTCCTCGTAAGTGGATATCAGGCCCTTGTAGAGCAAAATTGAGCATTTTGGTCTAATTAACCCAAAATGTGATGTCTACATATGTGGACGCCAGGTTCTAGGAGGTTAAATACATTGAACGCTTCTGAACATCCTCAGATGGTGACAGATTAAAATGTGGGGCAGCGCCCCCTGGTGGGACATAATGTCATTCTAGGCAAGGCTTGAATAACTAAGAAAAAAAATGAATGAAAACGATTTATAACCATAGTAAAAATATTAACACATTATTTATTTTTGTCCTTGTTCAAGTTTAAAATGATTAATGTTGTAGTTTCCTTGTTATGTGCCTGTATTATGTTGCATGGACTGCACACTGTTACAATTCCTATGCAAGTATCACATATGAAACAGTGTGCGGAGGATATGGAGCTAAAACTTCAGGGGAACGTGCAGTCTGTGGTTTATTCTGGGATTAAGAACATTGTCAAGACAACCTCAGGTAAAACAAATAACCAACTGATTGTCTGTGCCACAGGACACTTCACAGTAACTGTGTTTATTTGAAATTTCATACACTGAAAAACTGACTTCCTGTGTTTGTGGTCCCAAAGGGACAACCGAAAGCCGCAGGTGTTGGAGTGGCTCGGACCGGCAGACAGATGTGCCGCGGTACCACAGCGAGGAGCGCTGCCTTGCCTTGCGGCTCTGTGGCTGGATCAGCAGGGGGACTGACACAGATGTGGAGAACTTCCTGCGATCACTGGAACAGGAACACGAGTGGGAGCGGGCGGCTGCTGTCGCTCTGTTCAACCTGGACATCCGCCGGGCAATCCAGATCCTCAACAAGGGAGCCATGGCAGAGAAAGGTGAGCTTTTAGGGATGAGAGGAAGGCGAGAGAAAGTAATTTGATAAGGGGAGATACTTTAGACTACATAACCATAACTGTACATGTATCAAATATATGTAATTGTAGTTGTTTGGACTTTAAAATGTAAGAAAACAATGATAAAATCCTAATCACAGCTTTTCTATTACTTCCATGTTGGCTTGTTTAATTTGAACAAACAGTTATTGATGAAAATTGTGTTCGACATCAAGCAAACTCTTAAAAAATGAAATGAAGTCTTTGAAAAAAGGGGGATTTCATTAATGTAACAGCAGGAAACACGTTTTTTACACTTTTTACAGAAGTTTAATGAAAATGGAGAGAGAAGGCTGCTGTTGACACACGCCTTAACTGAGGGAAAAAAATGACACCAATGTAGGTCAAACGCTTTTCTGTTGTGTGCACTAATGAGTGCTTCCTGAGTAAGACTGACAGGGTGATTCATTAGATAAGATGTGTCAACAGAGCCACCTCAGGACTTTCAACGTTGCAGCTCTAACTTACAATGTATTGATTCCAATGTTCAACCTTAAACCAACATTTTGTTATACCAGAGTAGTTCAGTTAGGTATTTTCCGAGCCTCACCCGGTCATATATCTAGAGGTAATAATATGTAATAAAAACTGTGTTGTATAGAGATTTCTGTTAGGGTTTATGATAGCTCGTACGTTGGGAGGCAGAGTCTTTAAAAGTTCTTTTCTTTAGCAAGAAATTGCAGTTTAAATTTGAAATAAAGCCCATGGTATGACAAAAGGGATATGGAGCTGGTTTTGGATAGGTTAACCTTTAAAAAAAAAAAGAAAAAGAAAAGTAGGACACTTTTTTCCCCCCTCCAAGCAATAAAACATCACCTTGAACAGCTGCCATAACCTTTTTCACACATGCACTGCAGCCGTGAGCATTTTTACATGTTACCTCATGTATGACAACTAAAATGCCCACTGCAGTAAGAGCAGAGTTTAAATGGACTTAACCTGCCAGCTTCCCAATGTTTTGTCCATTTGTGTCCAGTGAGTGGGTGTCAAGTGTTCTGCTTTCTGCAAGCTCTACCCCTAAACTGAGCCAAACATTTCCAGTAGTGAGGATGTGTCCGAAGCAGATTACTTCCTGCTGGGTGCTACATGTGTGAAAGGACAACCGTGGAAAATATTCTGACATGTTTTTTCCAACATTAATCTGGCTTTATTTGTGAAAATAGCGTCATCCTCTTTTTCAGATGTGCTGCTCTTACAGTTAAGACTACAGACTATAAATAAATCTGCTTCTTTCACTTCATATTACTCACAGGTGACCTGAACCTGAATGTGGTTGCCATGGCTCTGTCAGGCTACACTGACGAAAAGTCGTCCCTGTGGAGAGAGATGTGCAGCTCTCTGAGGCTGCAGCTGAAGAACCCCTACCTCTGCATCATGTTTGCCTTTCTCACCAGTGAGCCTGGAGCCTACGATGGCGTGCTGGTATTGGATCTCTTTAATATCACGAACATTTGAACGCTAGAAAAAAAATAAATAAATTTTTTTTTCTTTTTTCTAAGCACACTTTTCTCAACAGTGGCCCTTTTGTTCCCACTTCATAAAAGCGGTCAGGCATTCTTAACGCAGTGATGAATACTCGGGTAATACTCCAGTGGTGTTTAGTGGGAAAATCCTCAGGTGCACAGGAAAAGATATGTTTTACGTTTCCGTCATAAAACACCTCTATGAAAAAGGAGTCTGTGCCCAGAACACAGTGTTGGTTTCTGCTTTTTTCCTCCTGCAGCTGCTCAGATTCTGGCCTCTGGCTCCTCTCACTGTTATTTATGTCTGCAGACCTTTTCCTGGCAGAAAGTGATAAGAGGATTTAAGCAGTCACTTTGACTTTGTTTCTTGCCATCTTTGCTTTGAGAATTGATTATTTGTCACAGATTATTTGTTTCTCGCAGCACTGTGGGTCAGAACAGGGTCACAAACACCGTTTTCTTTGTGACTTTGACTCTTTAATGTAAAAAGTATCCACTATACTGAAGCTTCACCCCCTCCAAATAGTGACACAGAGACAGATATTAAAAGGGAAGATATGATATTCTTTGTTTGTGTTTCAGTATGAGAGCAGCGTGGCTGTGAGAGACCGAGTGGCCTTTGCCTGTATGTTTCTCAACGATGCACAGGTAACTGCAGAGTGAAGCTTTCAGCAGCAGATATAGTCTGAATATATCGCTGTTTGCTAACTTTGGATCTCTGCTGCAGCTGCCACGATACATCGACAGACTAACCCTTGAGATGAAGGAGGCGGGCAACCTGGAGGGCATTCTGCTCACCGGACTAACTAAAGATGGCGTGGATCTTATGGAGAGCTATGTGGACCGAACTGGTGACGTCCAGACTGCAAGCTTCTGCATGCTGAAGGTACCGAGACAAATTACACAGAAGTGCTTATTTTTACACTCATTCACACAAACCTGCTTAGAATGGAGAGGGCACATGAGATTTGAGAATGAGCCTCTATTGTATGAGTTGTCAAGATGAACAGTAGCTCTGTCAGCCAGACAAATAATACACACACAGATACACAAAGCAAAATAAACCAGTACACACAAGTTCGTCAGACTGAGCAAACAGCGTTTGGCACAGATTTATGCTCTGATTGTTGTACGGAAATTTATTCTCACAGTTTAAAAGTTTCTATTTTGCATTTTGCATATTTTAATTTTCAACTATTTTGTGTCAAAAAATTCCATTCCACCTTTTTGGACTGCAGTTGGCGATGTTAGTTCTTATTCTGATCTGCTGTCAAGTTAGCTTTATGTCGGTGTATGTCACCCAGCTGTCCACCTGCTGGCCTGGTCAGAGTGGCGCACCAGCTGGAAGGAGGATATTTCAGAGCAAGATGGTTGACAGTGACTGAACTTTCAAAATACAAGCATGTTTAGTAAATTAATGATAGATGGTGTTGATTTCTTGCATCATACTTGGATGGTTTGCTCTCACAGAGTTTATTGTTTGAGAAACACTAATATGCATGAAAAACATCCAGAATTGGATGTTTTTTGCATAAGTACTACATGTGGTTTAGTTATGGGAGCTGAGGAGCACAAAGGAGGCAGTGGTGAATGCCCTGAAATATAACCACACATCAGATAGTCTGATATGATCGGACTTTTGCATTCTCGAGTGCAACCCTGTCCCTGCAGTGCATATGTGAAAGCTGCCACTGTGTCTAAAAACTATGCTGCCCTCATTCTAGTTTTCTCATTCTGGCTGTTGTGAACTACTCCCATAATTAAACAAACACTAGAGTGCATCAAATAAAGAGAAAGGAGCTGTCTGTCTGTCCATACCCTTTGAAAGATCAGTGCACATGCTAAAACTTGCCTCCTTGTTTGTGAAAGGTCACAGCTAACACCTACTGTAACAATACAAGTAACAGCCTCGGTGGAGCTGCTTGCTGCATTGCACTTGTTTCTGGTACAGTAACACTAGAGACATCAAAGTGGCTGAACAGGTCTGTAACTTTTCATGCTGTAAAACAGCTCTCTGGGTTTGCTTCGTTTTATTTTCTTGTTCTAACCTGCTTGTGAAGAGACAAAAGCTGCCTACAGCTACAGAAATGTTGTACCTCACATACATATTTAACTAGTAGAGATGAGAAGAAAGGGCATGGCTGCCTTCCCAAGCAGAACCCCCACTGAAGTTGAAATGTCTTACAAGCCTAAATAATCTCTCTCAACAGGGTTCTCCGGGCGAAGTGCTGAAAGACCCTCGAGTCCAGTGTTGGATTGAAAACTACCGCAACCTGCTGGACGCTTGGAGATTCTGGCACAAACGAGCTGAGTTTGATATCCACAGAGGCAAGCTGGACCCCAGCTCCAAACCACTAGCCCAGGTGATTTTAGTGCTGAAATCGATATAGTGTAACTTCACCCACATCTCAGATTCCAACCGCTCAATGCATAGGTTCGAAATATGCTAACAACTGCAAGAACCAGCGAGGGAGTGCCATCTCCAACTGTGCATTGAGATGTGAAGGGAAAGAATGTGGTATAGTGGTTCATCACAAAATCAAGTTATTGACTGATTCTGTGGTGACATTATATTATCTGAAAATGACAACAGTTTAACATAGACTGTATATGAATGATGGAAGTAGCCACATTGACCTGATTCGTGGTTTTGGACTTGTGTATTTTAACAGACTAGTAAAACACCCACTTTACAGTTGTTGTTAAGGTAAAACTATCTGTAAAAACCAGGCTTTCCTGGCTTTTTTGTACATTTTAAGATAGAACTAGTACTTGATTTTAGAGCAACCACAGCCATTACAGGAACAGCCGATTCTGTCACTTCTGCATTTTGCTGTTTGGACTTTACAGACTTCAACCATGGAGGGACAGGACAAGTTGTACATCCCCCGATTGGAGGATGGTTACAGTCTTTTTTTGGCACTATAGTAGAATCGACTCAGTCGCTTTGCTTTGTTTCAGGAAGATTTAAAAGATGAAGTGGGTTAAAGCTATTGTCAACCCATGAAATGCCAGTTTTTATAAATTTGATATTAGTACCAGTATTGACATATTTCATCACCGTACAGTTGTTGTTGTTGTTTAGTTAAAAAAACGTTAGAGGTGAAATTAGATACATGTTTTTATTCTCTCAGTAAAACAGTGTTAAAGTGTCCTGTCATAAAATGACATATTCCAGGCTCTGACATGATCCAGCACCTGCACGCTCAAAGCAGTCTGTCTTGTTTCTGTGTTTGTTCTTGTTTCTTACTGTATTACGTACAACTACCCTTATATGAAAGTAGGACGGTTGTGCTGTTTATTACACTACAAGTAGAGTTTGCACCAAGCTCATAACACCCACAGCTCGCCTCTCAGTTTCTTGTCATA
Source organism: Neolamprologus brichardi (assembly GCF_056152115.1). NCBI lineage: Eukaryota > Metazoa > Chordata > Actinopteri > Cichliformes > Cichlidae > Neolamprologus > Neolamprologus brichardi. The sequence goes on along the minus strand of NC_142114.1, from coordinate 26,799,442 downwards.
AAACCTGCTCGTATAGTCAGTATAGTCTGTGCTGTTTCTCCTTTTGTGTTGGAGAAATCTGTTCCTGATACTATGCATACTCCACATTGGTTGATTTATGTTTTTTTTTTCAATAGATTCTGGTATTAAAGGGTTTTTAACATGTGATTACGTGTAAGCTCAATCTTGGCAGTGCTTCATTGCATTGCTGAAATTCCAATAATCACTCTTACGCCTGTTGGAATTATTGCTGTATTATCAAGTACTTATCTCACTCTTCCTTAAAAATAAAATCCAGACAGCTGCTCTGCATGCGGCTGTTGGTTTTACCTTCATGTTCACCGGGTCTTATCAGCCGACCTTTGTGTTTGTTCTTTGGCAGGTGTTTGTGAGCTGCAACTTCTGTGGGAAGTCCATCTCCTACAGCTGCTCCACAATACCTCACCAAGGCCGCGGCTTCAGCCAATATGGTGTCAGCGGCTCACCCACCAAGTCAAAAGTCACAAGTTGCCCTGGCTGCAGGAAACCGCTGCCACGCTGTGCCCTCTGCCTCATGAACATGGGCACACCTGTTTCCAATTGCCAAGGTAAACTGGACTGTGTGGACAGATGCTCAGCTGATATTTCCAGTAACAGGCACACATCTTGGAGCAGCTTAAGTGGCTGTAACACTTAACTGAGCATTTACCTGGGTTAATGTGTGGACTTTGATCTGCATTTAAGCACAGGTAGCACCTGGACATTTAGTGTCAAGCCTTTTCTCCTTATTGCTCATAATAGGATAACATTATAACTTTACTGATATTTTATTTCTCTTTTGTTTTTTTTGCAGGAACTGGGAAATCAGATGAAAAAGTGGACCTGACAAGGGAGAACAAACTGGCTCAGTTTAATAACTGGTTTACCTGGTGTCACAACTGTCGACATGGTGGCCATGCTGGCCACATGCTCAGCTGGTTCAGGTAGGAGGGATGCATGTGCTCAGAAACTCTTCAGACGCATCTGCTGCTGAAGTTCATGTTTTTATTTCTTTAACATAACGGAACAGTCACTCTTAAAGTTTGCTAAAAAGTTTTGCATTGAGTCATATGAAGTACTTTTACAAAATTAATCATAGCAAAAAAAATGAGGTAGAAAAATCAAATGAATGCTGAAAGATATGCAGCATTTAAGCAAGTCGGGTCAATTTATTTATGTAACAGATTTACAAAACAGGCATTAACCAAAGTGGTGCACAGCAAGCAATTTGAAAAAAAAAAAAGGAAGCCATCCTAAGAACAACTTAGAAAATGGTATTACAGATTACAAGGGGGCAGACAAAGAATCAACAAAAGACACAGTTAATAACTTAGACGTAGACCGAAATTAGAATAAATTTGGCTTCAGTGGAGATTTAAATGCAGTTATTGAGGCAGATGATCTGAAGGGGATGGCTGTTCCAGAAAGTCAGTCTGATGCCTGAACCTACTAACTTCTGAGCTAAGCAGTTCACTTTTTAACAGCTCTGATAGATGGTAAATGGTAAATGAGCTGTATTTGTATAGCACTTTTACTAGTCCCCCCTAGGGACCCCAAAGCGCTTTACACACCCAGTCATCCACACATTGGTGGAGGCAGCTACAGTTGTAGCCACAGCTGCCCTGGGGCAGACTGACAGAAGTGAGGCTGCCATATTGCGCCATCGGCCCTTCTGGCCATCACCAGTAGGCGGCAGGTGAAGTGTCTTGCCCAAGGACACAACGACCGAGCACAACGCTCGAGCCAGCAACCTTCTGATTACAAGGCGAACTCCCAACTCTTGAGCCACGATCGCCCCTGGTAGATACTCGGTGTGAGCAAAATAATTTAAAAATAAATCTCGCATTACACTGGAAACCAAATTTTATTTTAGTCTTTGTTCCCTTTGTATAGCTCTTCGGTTGTGTGGTGAGAAAGATTGCTGGAATTTACTGAACGCAGAAGCTGCTCGGACGCTATGAATAGGTAGAATTTGGCTTTAACAAGAAAGGGAACAACGGCAGATTTCACCACGAAGAGGAAGAAGCAAAAAAACCCCAAACGAAGCAACGAAAACAAGGCTAACATACAGAAGCACAAACAACAGTTTTGTTAGTTTTTCATTGTTTTTAACTCTGTTTTTGTATTTGAGTGAAACCAAGTCTGTGCATATTGTGATTTCTGTCTTCTCTGCCAGCGGAGCTACCCTGGAGGACGAACAACAGCGCAAACATGAACAAGAGCAGCTTACATTACCACATGTTTTTGAGCCTGCTCCCTCGTGCATTAGTTTTTTACTAATTATTATTTAGTTATCGCCTTGTTTTTTTTTGTTGTTGTTGTTTTTTTTGTCAGAAGAAAATGGTCATTGACGAAGACTAGGACAGAAGTTACTGGTCACTGAAATTAGCTCTGGCGTAGGATTGTTGCACATGTTAGAACCTGTAGGCTGAGTGTCTGCAGTGCAGTGATTATTATGAAAAGCAAAGTTTTTGTTCTGAACTTAATTTTTTTTAACTGTTACTTAACTGTAAGGGTAAATGTGTACCTCATAAACCTCATATGTTCTTCTACTGGTCCTTTGTGTATTTATGCCTCCTGCACCACAACCTGTTCTCATTTTCGTGCCTAATGCATGTTTCACTGCTTTTTCTAGTTTTCCTCAAAAAGTTGCCTGCTGTTATCTCCTACTACAAATGTAATACCAGTTTGAGTGTTTTCACTGCTTTATTTAAAATTACATTTAAAAGTAAAACTACAGTAATTTGTTCCACATACTCCAAACCACAGTTTCATTATCAAAAATCCAGAAAGGCAGACATGCTGTGCTCTTCTGTTTTCTCTGAGCTGAGAGAACTGTGCAAACTCTACACTAGCTTTTGTACACTTACCTGCATGTTTTGTTTTAACCGACCTTCATATGTGTGTTACAGAGACCACACGGAGTGCCCAGTGTCAGCGTGTACGTGTAAATGCATGCAGCTGGACACTACAGGGAATCTTGTGCCTTCAGACAGCAGCTAAACAGGAGATGCCTGTCAGGAACTGAGGCCAAACACCAGCAGGTTCACCTCTGCAATCGCCAGCCAACAATGTGGCGACGGTGGCAGCGATGTCCTTTTCTAAACGGGCTGCTTGAATTGAATAGAATGAAATGATGTTAAGTTATATAGTCTAGTGAATGTAACATTGTAACTGAGCCCTGTATTAAGAAGGGAGGCGGTGTGTGTGACTGATCTGACTAATTGAATCAGTGACCGAAAGGGAGCGAATGCACACTCGATGTTCTGCTAATGAAAATCAAACACATGAGGCTCTGTTGCATTCAGCCTCTTCCAGTTTAGCCTGAATCAGGAATCTTGTGATTTATAGTGATCTCTTACAAAAAAAAAGTTTTCCACTCACACATCAGAATGTAAAGATGTAATCACAGGTGCCAATATGTCTGAGCTACATTTGTTGGCTCTTGTTTTAATACGCTGTACTGTATAACGTCTGTGTTACAAAGGATATTCACATACCTCATCAAAGCATTGTTCGGGGTGAAGGACGGTACCCCGGGTGACGGTGGGGAGTTTAGCACACAATAACAGTCTTCTTGCTCTCTTCATGTTCCTCTGTGCCACTCTGCATCTGGCATTGTGGAGGGCAGGGGCAGTGCGGGTGGGGTGGCTAGGGGTGGATGAGGAATTGGAGAAAGTAGGAGTGGTGATGGGTGAGGAGGAGAGTGTGGGGAGGGTGCGTCTTTATTCACCAGCCCACTCCAGGCCTGTGGTCTATGAAAGAAGCGCCCCAGAAAACAGCAGCTGCTCGGCACTCTGACAAGACCCTCCAGATTGTTCCCCTCATAAAGAACCTCAGCTGCCGGAACACTATTGACTCAAAGAGAGGGCGAGCGAACAGAGCCCGAGCCTTGCACACCCCCTCCTGCACCCTGTGCACACACACTTGCCCTCTCTTTCTTTCTCTCTCCCTCTGGTGTCCAAATTGCACCCAAAAACTATGCATACCACACATCAATCCAAGGATGGGCGCTGTCTGTGGTGGGGGGAGCGGCTGTGTGTAAACCACATTGTAAATGGGCTTTCTCTCTTTCTCTGCCACCCTCCCCGCACAGTCACTAACCCAAGGAGGCATTGTAAGTGAGAGGCGGTCTGCACTAGAGCTGGCTAAATCACTTAGTCATGGAGTGAGGAGGAGGAGGAGGTGGTGATGGTGATGGGAGGGGGGCACATGAACTACTGTATGCTGCTTTCACCAGGATCTTTTTCTCGGTGTGGGAGGTTTATAAGTCTGCGTGCCCTTTTGTGAACTGTTTTGGAGTGGAGCTGACAAATTGGCAAGTCGTGTAGCATCCCGAAAAACAGATTGGCTGGAATTTCATCCTTTCACTGTTTCTTGTGTTTTCCCTTTGAAATAAATTCTGACTGACAAATTAGAGCACTGCTGAATGGGGGTGTTTTTCCATAACCTTATATGGCTTATTTTTACATTATTATGTTTCATAGACGCAGTTAGCGTGGGTTTTCTGTCACATGATCTCTTTCTGTTCATTGAGTCACTCATTATTCTCCCATGGGAACTCCCACAGAATCTGTGCATTCAGGAAGATGGTGAGAAAGAAAAAAAAACAATAGATTTTGAGCATCCCGATTTTCTAAACAAGAGCTTGCACACAAATAATTCCACTCCAAGTTGGCTGCTTTTCTGGAACTTTCACTTTTATGTTTCTAAACATAACACAAATGTAGTTTGGCCAGTTGTCGTGGAATAAAGATGTTTTGTCATCTGGAGCTGGCCTGAAGTTTGAGAGTGAGATTCTGCCATTGGAAAAGGAACAGATGACCAACTGTCTCACCACACACATTCATTTGCCAAATATCTTTAAGCATAAAAGGAATTTGACCCGAGTCAAGTCACATAAGCAAGCTCTCAAGTCACTTATGCACAGTATCATTAACAGAGACAAGGAAATCAGGAAAGTAGGTGCAACAAGGTCAAGGCCGCTCAGAGTTGATTCGTATAAATATATGTTTTTTAAAATCAAATATAGATATAAACTTTCCCGTCCTCTGCAAAAGGGAAACCGCTTGATAAATGAGATTAACAGGTATGGTGCTGCAGTGTTTAGCACTGTTTCCTCAAAGCAAGGTGGTTCTGGATTAGTGAACGGTGCACTAAATGAGGCTGAGATAAACTGGTTGGGTTTTACTTTGTTAATGCAAAAAACATTAAACACATCGTGTGACAAACTAAATGATGTGAAGTAGCTCAATAAAGCAATACAATGTGACAAAATGTATCGACATTTCTTATCATATTGCCAGTTAAATAGAAAGTAGAACAAAAAGAACAAAAATCTCGATTGCAAAACAATCTAAATACAATAAAATAAGGAGCTCAGTGAGTCATATAGGGACAACAGCTAATAAATGTAGACTTTGTGGTATGAGGTGGTCCAAATTTCCTGTGGAGCTGAAATTGATGACTAAGTTTTCACTGCCTGTAAAGAGGTGCAGAGGGGGTCTGCAGTAAAAGCCATTCACCTCAGTGTGAAATTACATCTGAATCTGACAAAATAATGATTAATGTCATGAAGTCATTTTACAAGTTTTTATTAGTTCAAAGTTTTAATATTTATTTTGGAGCTATATGCTCTTTATGTAATTAAAATAATAATAATGATGTACCAATAAAATATTTACAGATATAATTGGCTGAGAATATAGCCAATACATAAATTTGGACCAATCAGCGTCGTTACTGTACACCCCCAGTGTCCAATCATACGCTCGGAATTGAGCGTTGTGTTCCGCCCACAGGCAGCAGCCAGTAGTCTGGTAGAAAGAACTGTCATTTAGAGTGAGTGGACAGGATGGGGAAGACGCAGAGAGAGCTGGAAAACACGAATTAAACGTAATGAGAAGTATTACAAAACAACTTTTAAAGTTGCCCATGTTGTGTTTGCAGCTTACGACGGCATTTGTTAGTATCTAACAGGTAAGTTTATCCCGTAATAATACGTCTTTGACCTGCTTTTTTCTTCGAACGAATGAGCTGATTTTTTTTAAAGGAAGCTAACGTTTTTGTTTTTTTGTTTTGTTTTTTGCTAACAAGCTAATGTTTATCTTACCGCCCCCACCCATCCCATTCTTCCCACCACCATCTCCTTCTGCAGAAAAACAGCAACTTTGGCAGTACGTGGTTTTTTTTCTCACTGCGATAAGAATTACAGTCACTTTGTGAGGATGTCAGCCCCCAGCAACTCGCTTCAGCAGCCGAGGGTCAGACGCAGCAATGCGGGCTCCCCCGGCTCCTTCAACAACAACAGCTGCCGTTTGCACCCCATCCGTGCCACTGTGCCCTACCAGCTCCTTCGTGCGGGTCAGAGCAGTCCCACGCGGCCACAGACCCTGTGCGGAGGAGCCACGAGCCACAGCCGGGGCTCCAGCCCCCCCTCCAGTCCGACACTCAGTTCAGGAAGTGCAAATGCTAAGCAAAGACTGTCCCCCGAAAATAAGGAGTCGTCTTGCCCCCCAGACTCTCCAGTTTCCAGAGGTAAAAACAAGATTTTCAGCAACTTTGCCTGTGCTGGGTCAACAAATGCTCACCACGTGCGTTTGATTCAGGATGACTTGTCTTGATAGCCTAACTTATGTTGTCACTGTGTGGTGTATAGTCATGCCATTAAATGTGCTAAAATGTGATCACATATTATTTTTTGGGGTGGGTAAGAAGTAAGTCTGGAGTCAGGCTGGCACTTGCTTTGAAGGAGGTTTATGCATTAAGCCTATCTTTAAGTGCAGTTATGCAGTCATAAAGAGGCTGGAGTGAAATACTGGCTCCTTTACTTTATTTGCTCTTTTGAAAGGAGAGAATTGGCAGAAAGACCTGATTTTAGTTATAACAGCGGCCACGTCACTCCCAGGAGAAGCCACGCCAGAGAAATGGTCAGGTGTTGCTTAGACTGACTCTCACTCCATACATAGATGCATGTACTCTGAACATATGCTAAACCTCACCATGCTGCCTTGCACATGGATAGCAGAGCCTGGCCTTATGTTGTTTCATGTCATGCCCAGTTGATCTTTGGAAGAGATATGGAGATACAGTGAAGGAGCATATGAGAGTTTAGGCAGCACCCAGTGCTTCACTGACTAAACCTTATTTAACTGGCTACTTCTCCTGCCAAATATTGACCCTGTGGCCGGTTTTCTGTAGCAGTATGCTTTCACAGGCCAGCAGTCCACTTTTTCTTTTTTGCTGAAAGAATACTACTTTCTCTGTAGCCCCCGTGTTTTTGTAGAAAACGCACTCCTAACCACGCTCTGTCAAGCTAGTGTTTGAAACACTCTGTGATAAGAAAGGCCTGCTTTTCCTGCAGGCTCATTCTGCTTTGGTTAACCTAGGTGACTACTCCTGCCTCAGCAGCTGGGGCAGTGTTACTTCCATTTGTCAAATTCTAATAGATTTTCCCTCTTACCTTTAACGAAATGGGTGCCCTCTTTTCTCAATGCAGCACGATAGTTTTTATGGAGTAGTGTGTGGAATTTAATGTTTGTGACGTGCTTCACATTCCTCAGTTCTTTGAATGAGATGACCTCCAGCCTTGACTAGTGTAGCATGCAAGGCAGGAAACTAAGTCTCTTCAGTAACAACTGAGTGGGCAGCTTTACCAAGCATGGTGAATTTCACCTGAGTTGGTGTTGATCCCCTGCTCTGTTGGCATGCCATGCATACCTCGGTCCTCTGAGAGAGTCAACCTCTAACCCAGACTAGTGTCCCATGTCAGTGGTGATGATGATGGAGGCTTGACCCTCGTTCATGGATGTGACCCCACAGTACAAACACGCCTGAGAGGCGTCAGATGACAAGTACTATGGGCCACATCAGCAAGTGGTCTCATGGTTCCCGGAAGTGAAAAATGTGGCATATAGATCAATTTAAAGGTGGAAAAACAACTGAAACAAATAACCGATAAGATTGCCAGAATAAGTTATTGATCATTAAAATAAAGATATGACACAAAGATGCCTGTCACTTTTATTTCACTTACAAAAGTAAGTAAAACACAGACATTTATGATTGTAAACTGTCAAGCAGACAGATTGAAATGAATGAAGTTAATCAGCCCATTATTCATAAGTCAAATCATTTTTTGTGTCAGGCAAAGTTTCTTCCGGGCATTGGCTGATTGTCAGGTCTCATATGCAGCTTTTTTCTTTTTACCCCAATTACTGGTGTACTTATTTTTTAAAAAATGTGTAAAACAAATTTTGGCTCTGATATAGCCGCCTCTCTGTAGTCTAATGTTCTGCCTAGAGAATATATGATGAGTTACACTTGAAGAGTAAAAAGGGCTATGAGCACAGTAGCACATTCCTTGTGAAGTAGCTCTGGTGAGCTAGCGGAGTTGTGCATTAATGTTAAAGTTGTGTGACCTACCTCATTAGTGACAAGTATGCAGAATTTCCCTGTTACGTTAGAAATGCTTCACCAATGCAGTATTTTACACTGGCCATAGATATATCTGCATTCTTTTAACGACCTCCAGGGGGCAATAACTGTGGTTCCAAATAGACTTGCGCTTCTATAAATGTCTATGGAAAAACTGCTCTCCTTCCTGACCCCAGTAAATACTTTCCTGATGAGTTTATGGGCTCAGCCACCTGTTTCAGATCACAATGAATCGAGCATTAACTTTTTTTTTTTTCTTTTTTTTTTTTTTTAGCAAATTTTGTTTAAGTGTCAGAGGATTATCCAGGATGTCCTCACTGGATAACAACTTGTGTTGACGAGGCTTTGTGCGAGTAGTGTCACAGTCATATGCACCCCTTGACTATTTTCACCAGGTTTCTAAACACCAGGATAACAAAGGTGAAAACACTCAACATGAACTAGAGAAATTCACGGATTAATGGGTCATGTCACAAGTAACATCTAGCTGAACTTTCTCACATAACTTCAGCTTCATGATAAAATCCATTTGGACGAATTACAATTTTTAGTGACACAAATTGTATTGACGTCATGCAAAACAACTGTCAGCCTTGAGTACTCTTGTCTTTGTCCTATCTGGTTCACTGTAATTGTGGGTGGGTGGGGCAACCTAAACCTCACCTCCAGGGCAAGTCTGGCACAGAGGCAGCATGGCCAGAAATGACACACAATTAGTCTTGTTGCTGTTGTTTCTTCAGCCTCCATCTGTGTTCACGGATCCCCAAAGCAACAACAGACTCCCTCCCAGCAGATTGTTAGCTAGCATTACCCGGCATCCTGGTCAGTAGTGTAATTTAATTTGAAAAATACAGTTATTAGTTAGAGGTGGGAATCGCCATACATCCCATGATACGATATTATCACGATACTTAACGCACGATACGATATTATTACAATTTTTTACAATATTTTGCGATATTCAGATTCTGTACATAAAGGTAAACTTTATCAATATTCGTTTTATCTAATATCAAATTCTCACACTCAGTCTTTCTCTCATTTCAGTTTTATTGTTGACAAACTGAACGGTTTGTATTACAGTCTAGTCCAACTTAACTGAATGCAACCATCTGGTACAATTATAGCTATTCTGAACTATGCAGTTTATGAAAACTATGCAGCCCCTTCAGCAACTGAAGAATTTGAAAGTAAATTAAAACAAAATATAATTTTACATTAAATAAAATTTTTTAAACTGTATTAAAATAAAACATGTCTTAAATTAAAATAAGTAAACTGTCATGTTTATTGCTGCCGAAAAGTTAAACACATTTGGACAGTGAAGGAATGTCAGGATTCTTGCTCAGAAAAAGGATCAACATGCTCTGAAGTCAGAGCACAAAAAGCTTTTTTGTAACAAAATGTCGATTTCTGCTGTCCCTGTATCGATACATTATTAGCAAACAAAATATCACCATACTACACAGTATCGATTTTTTTCCCCCACCCCTATTATTAGTGTTGTCCATGAAAAGTATGGGACAAGGGTTAATAATTGTTGTTCGCATTATTAAGGAACCCCCCCATTTAAAACAGCAAGATTGTCTACAGTCTTTACATGTAGTCTGCAGTGATCTCGAAAGTCTAGATTTTGTTCCCTGACTGCTCGCTTATACAAGGCAGAGTCGGTGTGTTGAAGCTTTGGCAGTTTATAGTCGGATTTCTTTTTCACAGCTCACGTCTTCTAGAGCTGCACTTTATGTCCTTGTCCTTGACCTTAAGCCAGTTCTTAGCCCTGTTACATAAAATATCAATAGAAATTCTTGATCTACAGTCTAAAAACATGGTGTCGGGCATGCAGCCTAGGCCAGACCCTGTCCACCAGTGAGTCCAGTTTGCCCTCTGAATGGGTTTGAACTCCAGTTTTTTGTTTGTTTTGTTTTTATGAAACAAAGTCCATCATTATTATTTTTAATTATTTTTAATAATAATAAAAACATTATTATATTTTGTGGTAATGCCAGCCTTACTATATAAAATGTATAGAAAGTGTTTCTAGGCCTAGAGATTTTTTTTTTTCTTGAAAAAAAAAAAAAAGTGTAAAATAGTGTCCATGTGAAGGTGATATTTATTTCCACTGATCAGCAAATTCTAATCACAGTAGACTCAATAAGACATCCCAGTCATCTGTTTTTGAAAATGGAACTTTAATTAAAAAATAAATATTTTAAGAGATTGGGTTAAGTTTGACTTTGACTTTTGCTCATAGTTTCACATTTCAGAAAGTAATTCTTTAAAGGGGGGTAATGTTTGCAGGTGTTTTCCAGTACAGTGCATTTATTGGTCAGGAATACTTAAGGTCAATGTGGATGCCATGTGGCACTAAAGTGAGTTTTACATGAGGTTAATAAAGAGATGCTACTGCAGAACTGCCACGTTCTGACACAAGCTTACCTCTGACTGCAAAACACAATTTACAAACACAAGATCTACTGTGCTGTTGTTTTGTTGTTGTTTTTGTTTTGTTAATATATCAAAATTTTTGCATGTATACAAAATCTTAACATGCTTTTTGGTAGTTTACTCAAACCTAAAATAAGTTTTTTGTTTATCCAATGTCCAAGTGCAAAATGCATAGACTTCTGCTAAGTTAAGTAACAGACTTTTTGCTTTGCAGACCAGTCAGGCGTTCACGTACAGTCATTCCCATGCAAAGGTCCTTTTTAAGCCAGGAAAAGCCCTCAATATGAGCAAAATTGTTCACTTTATCTTTCATTGCTGCAGCTCAGTGTGACTTGACTACAGCAATAGTCTGTGCAGTGTATAATTTCTCATACACTGTAGTACTTTGAACCCACTCATAGACATAATGCTTGCCATTTGGTGGAAAACTCCGTTCAAAGTGGCTTACAGTGCCACGGGTGTGGTGATGGACTTTGGTTCACATGATTTAGATCTTAGCCTGATGATGGTGGACAGAGTTAAGAGTATTATATTTCACCTTATGACCTTTTAGGTTCACCAACATGACATCATCTTTTACCACACTGTCCCCACAATGAAAGTCAAAGTGCCAGCTGTGCTGAAATGGCCCTGCTTCATTGTCAGCTATTCAAACTGCAGAGTAGGACCAAATGTGAAAATGAATGTGGTCTGAATCAGTGGACTGTAGCACAACTGCACTGTTTCCTGTACTTTCATCTCTATGCATGTGACATTTTGAAGCACCTGGAAGTTTACCCTCAACTTTGATCTAAAGGTTGCTCATTCTTAAGTCCACACACATAGATGGGGGATTTGTTAGCACATACGTTCCTCATTCACTGAGATTCATTCAAACCTGTTCATACTAGCTTGTTGTGAAATATACCCACTGGACTCAGATGTGAATAATGTTTATATTATATTAATGTATACGGATTTATTTTACTGTTTTTTTTTTTTGTTTTTTTTTTGTGCTAACAAGCAATTTCTCAGCTTGCAAAGACACACACAGTTACAAACTCGGATGTCAATCACAATTAATTTTTATCATCTATTCATTTATTTTGTGTGAAATGGCAGTGCATGCTCAAATGCTAAATTTCATAATTGTCAGACCCGCCCCCTTTTTAATGTAGGATATAGATATAGATACCTTGGCTTTTGTAATAATCAGAAAACGGTGTTAAATTCATAATCTCTGGTTCCCCTCTCTTCCTCACAGTGAGAAACATTCTTTTATGTAGGATAACATAAGGTTCATCTTAAATATTGCGTTAAATATTTTCTAGCTTTGTAAAGTACCATGTGATGCATATATTTAACAATATAAATTTACTTTATTTAGAAAAATTGTGAGAAAAAAAAAATGTGTTGGTGTTATTCACCAAATCTGTATTTGCAGAAGTTTCATTTAAATAAGCATCAACTGCATACTGCTGTCATATATAGTCATGCTAATTTCTTCTTTTTGTGCATAACTTCACACATAAGTAACAGATATGGACCAGACAGCAACACGTTCTGTTATCATAAATGTAACTAGGCTTCTCCAAAAATAATCCACTGGGCCAATGCCCTTTTAGCCAAACTATCATGCTGGTGTGGTGAGATTAATAAAAAAAACAAAAACAACCCCCCCAGAAAAACAAACAAAGAAAAAACATCCAAACTGCTGCCACTTTGCTTTTAATGTCCTCCATTATATATTAGTTTCCCTGCTAGCTGGACTGAAACGTTGTCACCTGATCCAGCGGGTTGTTTTGTTTTATTTATTTTTTTATTATTCAGGATTGCACCGCCATCCAATCAATGTGTCTTAAACGTCACGTCACTTTGAGAATTTCTAGCACACAATTATACAATTTTTGCTTCCACAGTACAATCAGAACATGAAATCATCACAGCCGTGATGTTTTTGGAACAGGACGTTGAATTAGGAGTGGGTGATATGGGGGGAAAAAAAATTTATCGCAAATTTTTTTTTTACGTCAGTGGATATATCAAGATATAAAATCAAATCACTTTAAAAAAAAATAAATACATTTTTTACTCCTAAGTGAAAATGTGTGAAGCTGAACATGATAAATGTACTGTAGATCTCCATGCTGCTGCATTTTAAATACACAAGTGTATATAATAAACTAAAACCTTAACTCTGACCATTCAAAACCTTCAAGTGTTAAAGAATACAAACAAATGATATTTACAGTATCTCAAATTTTCACTGAAGAAAAGTTTTTTTTTTCCATAATTATCTTTTCATTTTATTGCCAACCCCCACGCTGAACTGTACATACAGAAGAGCATTACTTTGTTTACACACAGCAATGAATACATTAGCCCACCATTAGCTTAGCTCTCATTTTTAGTGTTTTAAAGACTTCTTTAATTCCATTTATCCTTTTATAACTGTTTCTACACATGTAGGGTTGTTGGAGATGTATATTAGCTTAGGGCTGTGCAGTTAAGTGATTATTTTTATTTGCTTTTTTTCCTCTCTCATTATGATTGAAACTAAATCTCTGGTATCGTGTGAATATTGATGCTGTCGTCTTGCCTTCCAGCACCCTACGCTTTACTTTTTGTTGCGCCCTGAAATCTCAGATTTACTCTCCACCAGGGTGCTTTATATTTATTTTTTATTTATTTTTAACATAAAGCAGTTTGCTTTAATCAGGCAAGTAAATCAATTCTACTGTTCATTTAAAATAAATCTTCTGTCTGAAAGACACATTTGTTAGCTAAATGTGCATTTTTTTTCCCTCTCATCTACTTATAATTGTGTTACATAAAGGTGCTGCTATTGCAGCATATAGATACTTTATATTTCCAAGTATTTGGGATTATTTTTGCCATAATTGAGCAGCACTGCATTAACTAATTAACTGGTTGTATCTTATGTCTTAAAAACCCTAACCCCTTGTTATCAACGTGCAAGTTGAGAATAAGATTTTAGCTGGTGCCTCAAAGTGATTAAAAAAAAATTATCTAAAAAGGAAAAATCGGAGCGCATTTTGCTTTTCAAACTCAACTCAATACTTTGAATTAATTGATGTCAGTTTAAAAATTAACACCATGGTAAAGTCAGTGTATTTTCACTTTTGATACATATTAACTTGGATTAAGCCTAAGTGTCCCATTACAAGGGTTTCTAAACTAGGATTAGGCTTAAACCATGTCTAAGAAACTGAGTCTGTCTCTTTTTAAGCCTGGTACCAATAGGAAAACTTACTGATTTATTCTTAAAATGCACTTGCCTGAGAAGGTCTTGAGTTGTCTGTTTTGTCTAAAACCCAAACGCATTCAATTTGCTATCATATGACCTAGAAAACCTGCCAATTGTCACGCTAAAGGAGTAGAATTGTAGATCATACTAAATTAACCAAATTTTCTCTTCAACCAGACTCACGCATTCCTGTGCAAACCTGGGGTGAACAGTTCTCCTATACTTTGCAAAAGAGAACTACCTGTTTGTTATCACATTTGCCTTACAGCTAATAATTCACCATCCTGGAAATGTAAAGACTTCATCACAGCTTGCTGTCTGAACCGCGAAGGGAAGTCCAACCTGAAAATATTTCTTTAATTTGACATACACTTACTTTACCCATGAAAAAAATCAAAATCAGACTGCTTTGATGTCTTGGCTTCTTTCATACTGTTTCTTTTTTCTCATTGGGAGATTATTTTAGTCTGGCAAGTGGGGAAATGATGGAAAATAACTAAAATCCCAGTTTTGAGAGCACTGGCTTGGACTATATAAATATTGATAGAAATTTAGCCTGCTTCCTTTGTCTAGAATGCTTCAGGGAATTTTTACTGTAGCCCAGTAAGCTTACTTAGGCAATACCTTTGGGTGTGTAGGCCTGTGTATTCTGCGAACAAAGAGCAACAATGAACGGCTGTGTAGTTCTAGTAGGAGAGAGGTGCCTCATGGAGATAGTTTAGTCTGTGTGTCTGTTGGAAAGGCCCTTGCCCTAGCCTGCTCAGGCAAGGAATAAAGTAAACAAGCATATTTCCTGCTCATCGTTCTGTTCCTTTACTCTGCCTTTGATATGGGAACGAAAGAAAGAACATACACTTGCTTTTTTAGAAATTACTACAAGTATAATTGAGGCTAATAAATGTAATGCAGTCTCTAAGCACATTCGAGCTAATATCTTTACATGGTTTTTTTTGTTTTTAACTGCGTGGCACTGCAGGAATGCAGAGTGGATGCAGGCAGTATTGATGTCCATTGTGGTTGTTTATGAGTTCTTATGTGGGTGGCGTGTGCTTAACTGCTCCAGCTCATAGCAGATTATTCTCATAATGTCAGATACTGCTGCTCAGCCATTTACATTTGCCTCAGGTCGCAAGCCTTCTCTTTGCTCTGCTGTAACACATCACACTGTCCATACTTTCAAAACTAGAAGATATTGGTACAAAAAACTCATTTGGTTAGTTGAAGCTACGTTTTATTACATTGCTTGTTGTTGTTTTGATTTTGCTTTTTTATAATCAAAGCAGTATGTTTTGATTATAACTGACGTCGATTTACATGCTCCTTTATTGCTAGATGAAAATGTAACTACTGGGTTTGGTTTGTCATTCAAATTATGGCTTCATGTTCCTGGTTGCATTTGTGCAGTAAGTGATTTGTTACACTAAAATGTTAGCATTTCAGTTGAAACTTACTAACACACTCAGCAAGGAAGAGTCAAAAGATGCCTCAGGGTGTTTGGCAGTATTGCACATCATGACATGCACTGATGCCAGCATGCATGCGTGTGTGTCTAATTCTGTTTCTTTGCTCTTTCTAACTTTACAGCAGAAAGATCCAAATTACAGGTGAGGAATTCGAGTGCCATTCGACGGGCTTCTTCCTTGGACGCCATCACAGGGCCATACCTCACCGGCCAGTGGCCTCGGGACTCCCATGGACCCTACCCTTCCTGCATGAAAGACAAAGCCACACAGGTACACGGTGTTCAGAAAATCCTACCTTGGCTGTAGGCCTGCAGGGGTTGACTCAACCTAACTCTTTTCAACACTAATCTTTAACCTTTACGCAATGCTGGCCTGCATTTAATCAACCTTTAAGCCTAGTGATTGGAGAGTTTCTGCCAAAATTAACTCTGGGTGTTGTAGTTGATGTCTCTCTGGACATTTTTCTTTTAAAAATGTATTGCATGGTTTTCTCTGGAAACAAGGAGGTGCCCAAAGTAACTCCCTGAACTTTGGAAATCAATTCTGCAATAAATCATTATTTGATTTAGGAAATATTTGCATCATTTTCTAATGTTCTGTTGTATATGCTGTTACAGCTATTCAAATGAAACATGGGCAACTTTTCAAAAGATTTTGACATATGTACAAGTTATTCTTGTGAGTTTGACGCTCAGGCTTTAGCTCTTTTTCTGTTGTTGGATGTCAAAGACAGCTTTGTATGTGGTCACTGCATTTGTTGTAACAACTGTGATTACATCACAATCCCATTTACACTGGAATTTTGGACTCTTTGTAGTCATCTTCTAAGCCATAGGGGATACAATGGAGGAAAAAAATCACTACAGGCAGAGAAGTCAACATAAGAAGGAAATTAGTAGCTGAAGTTTTTTAACTGATGCATCATAACTCAGTATTAAGCCTCTGCAGCGTTACACTTTGCGTGCACATGCAATATTAGGTGGTGAAAGAGTCTTTAATGTTTGGAAAAGTTGAGTCAAAATACTGCATTTAAGTGGAGATGCACAGTGATTATTTGCCCCAATAATATCTGTCTAAATGAGAGTGGTTTATGGCCATTTAAAGTTATTTCTACAGTTGACTGGAAAATAAAGACATAAAATATTATAATCTTATTTTAAGGCCACTTTGTCAACCACGAGGCCAGAAGGGCTTTTCAAATTAATGATTTTTCCCAGCAAATAATTGCAGGCATGAGTACCAAAACTAATTTTTGGTTTCTTTCATAGTTTCTGTCATAGTGCTTGGTGCTGGCGAAAGACTTTTGTTATATTAATCTGGTGGTTGAAGTCTGGAGTCGGCTGCCAGTGTAGGCCTAACAGAGTTGTCTGAATAGTCTGAAATTCCCCGAAAGCACAACATTTTAATGCATTATAACACTTCATAAGGCATATGTATGGATTCCACATTGAATCTGACCACAGTATTCCTGGATAACTGCCCACACATAATCAGCTACTAATCTTGCCATGTGACTCAGTGTTAAATGTAGTTTCACTCAAAGAGCCTTTTTTTGTAGGGGGAGGGTTTCTGTTATGAAAGAATATTGAATATGTATGATCATGACAAGGGCTGCTCTCCTCTGTGCTAACAGAAGCCTTTCATGTGTCTGAATGAAGACCGCCGAGGCTCATTTACATGGGCTTCATCCCTTTAACCCCTCATTCTCCTTGCATTTCTTTGTGTGTAGGCTGAGGAAGTGGTGAGTGGGTCCTACGAAGTTTCTTGAGCCGGCTGTGTGCAAAGTAAACATCTCTAATTACAGGGTTCCTGTGCATTCTGGACAGACTGGGCAAGAATGGAAAGTCGATTTGATAGTGATTGGATCTTGACTAATGTTAATAAATGGACCCATCTTTTAGACTTAGTGGGGGGTTTTAAGCACTCTGTGATGTTTGCCTTGGTCTTAACCATATTTACCTGTAAAAATCTGATTGAAGTAGGCTAAAATAAAAATCCAATTTAAGATTTATGTCTTTAGAAGCTGTGGAAAAAATGGAAAACATTTTGGATGTTCTCAAATTCTTAAATGCACAACCATCCCCGAAGGATAGTCATAGACCACTTCCTGTTAACAAGTTATGCCTGGCCCCAGCTCTTTTTATGAGACAACAACAGAAGCAAGCAGCACACAAAGGATCCACAGACTCTTTTGTTGTGCATTGCACAAGTTCAAGTCAGCCTCTCCTTTGAGCTGTAATTCAGCCCTGCATGGAGGTGAAGTTGTTTGCACCTGTCCCCCAGGCTATGACTGAAGCGAGGAGAAATCCCACTGCTTACCACCTGGCCCTCGTGGCTACACGGCCCGCCTGCCTTTTGTGTGGGAGTTTAGGAGCAGAGGGCCCATACATATGCTAATCACTGTTCCGGGACAGGGCTGCGTGCTCTAGGCCCTGTGGTTACAGAACACAGAGAATGTCTGTATGAAGATTAGGATCCTGACACACCAAGGCAACCTCAATGAACTAGCATAAAGACAAAACTGATCAGTTTGTGTTGCCTCATGTCTTCTATTAAAAGTTGCACTTTGCACACAGTGCAGGAGCCGATGACCAGCTGACCGCTGATATGTGTGCACATTCTGGGCCTACGTGACAGGAAAAGACTCATTAGCATTATGTGTAATTGAAAATGTACAACACAAGCTGTTG
The DNA here is from genome assembly GCF_056152115.1 of Neolamprologus brichardi. NCBI lineage: Eukaryota > Metazoa > Chordata > Actinopteri > Cichliformes > Cichlidae > Neolamprologus > Neolamprologus brichardi. Next base: position 26,781,164 of record NC_142114.1, on the reverse strand, counting down.
TGTTATTTTCATATCCCTGTGAATCACCCCAGAGGACATCTTGAACAGCTTTATATGAATTTTAGCTTCTTTCTTTGACTGAGACTTCACATGTACATGGTAGACATGGACGTAGGCATTGTGATATCACCCGCTGGCGTTTTGCAGCTGCCATTTCGTTTTTTGATGTAACCATATTTGGGTGGAGCGTGGATGCTAAGTTATAAACTAAGGCTAACAAACTTGGTTAGCAATCAGCATCCATAAAGTGTGAAGGTGCAACACACACATACATCTTCTAATTAGTGATAAGTAACAGAAACTACGATTTAATTAATTTAAACTGAAAAACATACCAACACAATAAATACGGGAGGAAGCATCCTGAAGTTATGAAAGACAAAACTATCCATAGCGGCAAAACTATTTGTTTTGTAGAGAGTTTTAACGGTCTGATTATTAGGAATGTGCATTATCTTCAAATATTCGATCAACCATTCAGTTATACATTTTGACAGGAAAAAATACTTTCCCTTGTGTTTACCAGTAACAGGCTATAATACGCTGCTACCACCCGATGGGCTCTCTGCCAGAACGAGTGTCGATGAATTTACTTTTGTGACTGGTTGTTGTTTTGTTAAACCTTAGTCGCACAGTTTCAAAAGCTGTTGCAGCTCTCTGTAGAAGAAAACAAGTTCCACCACAGACTCCACCAGTTAAAGCTAGTATTGAATTACAGTTCTGTAGAAACTGGTGAAAATTAAATGGTATTTTTGCTTGAAATCTCACTCCTTAATGGGATTGGCTCACTTTGGGAGCAAGCCTCAAAGGACCGTTAAAAGAAATGCTGTTTCTCGTGCTTTGAGGTGGCTTAATGTTAACATGCATCCAACGTCTGCCTTGGTGTACAAAGGCTTTTCGACAGAAACATGTGCTAGAGTGCTTTATCGGATGTTATCTCATGCCACATTTTAATCAGTAACTTTTTTCCATGTTTGCCTCCTCGACACTTAATGCAAACTGATGTCTCTTGTAGTGATTTTGATTTACTGACTCATAAAGTCAACTCGCCCAGTCAGAGAACATGGTCTCTGCATCTCTAAAATGTACCAAATTATAGCAGCGGCACTTTGCTCGCATGTCTCGGCATGTAATCTAAACAAAACAGCACAAATTCCACTGTGATTCTATTGAAGCCCAGTCATTATTTCCTGCTTTGGAACAGAGCTGGATTCTTGAGGATGTTGCCTGCATGTAACCCTTTGGGTGTGATTCACAATAGGAAGCGAGCTACAGGCAGTAACAGTTGGGTTTTATCTGTAGAGCATTACATTATCAGGCACCACACCTGGCACACTGCTCAGGCTTGGAAGTCGGAGCTGAAACGATAAAAGGCCCTCTGAGGTAAATAAAGGTGGGTATTCTTGTTAACACATTGTTCGAGAGGAACAGTCTATGAAGAGAGGCAGCCTGTGGTTTTTTTTGTAACTGCCATATCTTATGATTTCCCTGGGGAAGTTAAATTGCAAATTAAGATGCCAAACAATGATGATATTGTGACCTCACTGTGTCATCTTTTAGCCCACTGACTGGTAATAAGCTTTCTTTATGATTAACAAAAAAATAATAATCATAATCATGTAGAAGACCTCTTATGTTGACAACAGTGTTGAACCTGTGAACTCGCTTACATTTGTTTGTTAGCCAACATTTAAACATTTGCTCAACAGTGAGGGCTCCAGCTTCAGGCCAACTTCTCACCTCAGTGTCATCATTTTTACTGCAAGCTGTTTTTCCTGTACTGAAGGTTGCTGTGGTTGCAGCACTGTGTTGCCACCCCTGTTCAACACAAATCAGAATGAAGGTGATTTAAGCCTCAAGAAGATTAAGGAACATATCTTCCTGTCCTGACAAGGGCATTCAGTTTTTCAGCCTGCCACCATGTTTTCCTTTGATACTGTTTAAATGACCATAACTGAAGTAATAAAAAATTAACACCAAACTGTGCATTATAAGTATAACTAATGAAAAATGCAAACTAATTCTCATTCCCATGAGACTATACCTTGAAGTGCCAATAAAAGCATTGCAGAGTTCATAAGCTACAGGTCCTCCTTGACGTCACACAACATCTGTGAGAACTTAGTTTTTCCTCGAGTCCAAAGCTCCACACAGTCTCTGTGCCCTTTCTAACCAATCTGCATTCTGCATGAACAGATTACGCTGCAGCATCAAGTCCCTCAGTGTTTGGCAGAGGCATCAAACGGCACAAGCGATTCCATAGGCCATGCACAAAATGTTAATGCTAAAGGCTAGCTACACATCTGCCAAGCACAGTGGTCCCTTTTATGAGAGCACAAGTGCTCATTTAATCCGCTGTCCTTTTCTCAGGCAACCGGCACCAGCGAGCCAGCGCAAACGACTTCACGGGTGTTCCTCATTATTCACAGTGTGATATTCCATATCATAGGGCAAGGCTTGTGCGTTAGTTGGAAAAGCCATAGAGGGTTTTCTGTTTATGTGGGGTCAGACATAAGGCAGTGTGAAGACACTGACATTTAAGTTGCTTCATACTACTGTGCTGTCGATAAAACATCAGCTGTTTGAGGAGCAGAGGCTGTGTTGATATGCATAATCAGGGGGAAGTATGTGGTTTCAAACAGCCATATAAAACATCCTCAGTCTGTTTCTGTTTTTGCATAAATTTGCATAACTTAACTGTTTTCTTGTTTCCGCTAAACATATCTGAAAGACTTGTTCAATGACACAGAAATGCTTGTGTGCTCTCCTGTAGGGAATGTTTTGTATACGTTTACCAAAAAAAAATCGTTTACTGATGATACAAAACTTCTCTGTAGACTCATTGATCTGGTATAGGCCGGGCATTGTAGAGCACAGCTGTAGCAAATCTGTATTTTACACGAGCCAGGAAACTTTTTCACGACTAAATGTGAGGACGTGGAAACCGTGTAAATACTTTTGTTGCTGACGTTTTCTTTGGTAGGTTTCTGGTTCTTGGACTAGAATTAAGCATCTTGTATTCTGTGTTCGTGTAGTCTGCAAGTAATAAAGTGAATTTTGTCCCCTGACACTGATTTAGAGTATTTACCTCAAGTCAGCTTAGTAATGGAGGCAGTCAAACATGCTATGGCTTTAGTTGTGCCTTTTGAATATAACCGTTTCCTCAGGGATGATATCTCATGACTGTTTTGCTGACTTTCATTGATTCCAGATTTTCAACTTTAATTTTAAACACACGGCAATCATTACTGCTTTTAGCAAGCATCTTTCTCAACTGCTTATCTAAACATTTGACTTTTTTAAAGTTAGTTATTTATTTATTTTGTTGTTGCGAATATCCTGACTGACTTCACAATGAGGGGATTTATTACCTAATCATTGTGTTTGGTGAGGTTTTAAGAGAGCTCTTCATGTGAGCTTGTATTTCCTTACCTCTCCTGCATGAGCATTTGAATGTTGTTTGTGTGTATATAAGTACAGTTTGGTGAAAGTTTTTATTCTGTATATGTGGATGTCTTTGTGCACATATATCATTTGTAGCAGTTTAATGAACATTTAAGTAATATAAATAACAATCTATTAATTGGTTAATCTAACCATTCAGCTGCATATTTCGCGCACTGACACATAATCAGATGCTCTGCAGGTTGTTATATCAAGAATTTATTAGATGCATATAAATACAACAATATTCAGTACTTAAACAGTTATAGTACATTGTTTGAAACCCTGAAGATGTTGATTTAAGATCAAGGCCTTGCCTTGCTAGCCAGCCCACTCTTTAGCCTCTGCTCAATCCATTTGGCGTTAAACCTGCATCTTCCTATTCAGGGTCTTGGGAGGTCTGGAGCCTATGCCAGATGTTCCATGACCTGGAATTGGATAACTGGAAAAAAATGAATCTGTTGACCTTAACACATATATAAACAATCTTGTAAAGCCAGTGCCTGGAAATGTTTACACATCAAACCTGTGTCGAAGGTGTTTCAAATTAGATAATTGAGATTATTGAGAAGAAGCACATTTTTGTCTTAAATAAAACTTTCTTGTATGGATGGATACCCTCTGCACATACCCATGCTCTTTTGCAGTACAGCTGCACACAACATTGGACTTTCCGTGCCTGTGTAATATAAGACATGCTATCAGGAGGTCACGGTACATTTGAAATGCATATCACTAGCAAATGTATTTATGTTTTGAGGAAATGATGAGTTATGTAACGTTTGAGTTTGTGTCAGCATGTGTATATATCTGTGTTTCAGACTCCGGGTCTCTGGATCGATGATGGAGCAGAACAGGGAAGTCCTCACCAGCGGTCAGCCTCCTGGGGCAGCGCAGACCATCTCAAAGAGGTAGTTTTGCCTGTCGTGTTTTTCTTTCTTACTGTCAGGTTCTCAAGTGTTTGTTACGAGCATCCATTATTTTATCTGTTCAGATCGTTCAGATTGTGTTTGCAAGGGACAACCAATCAGAAGAGTTTTCATAAAAGGAGGGTGTAGGAAACTTTAAATTGTTTGTTTCAGATAGTGGATCATCCCAGGGGCTGCACCAAGACCTAGCATAAGATAAATGACCACTAGCTTAAAATGTGAGTCACGCAAAGCTACTCTAGAGTCCAAAAATAAGAATATAAAGCTGGAAATGAGCGTAATGGGTCCATTTTAACCTTAATTCATGCCACAGAAAATGCCCTATCCACCCAGGCTAGCTGAATACATTAACTCAGCAAGAGGAAAGAATGTTTTTGTCGTTTTTGAGGTTCATATCATTTTAAAGTGTTTTATTTGTCAGGGTCTGTGGTCAGACTAAATATTATCCTCCTTAAGGTTGGTTTCCACTCCTTTCTGTCTGCCAGGCATGGTGGCCAACCAAGCGACCACACGGCATTATAAGGTCTCCAGCTCTTCAAACCACAGTCTAAATTTATCCTCTTTCTCCCCCTGTTCCTCACTCAGCTGTGTCCTTTGCATCTCATTATGGCCTCTTGTTTTTGAGAGATGGTGCAGGAGCTCCTCTCAAGGGTGAAACACCCATATAGTTTCATTTTGGGTATGTACAACTTAAGTCGGGGTAACTGAGGCACTGAAGATGTTATATTGAGCAGAACACATTTTCTGTTGAGCATAACAGAAAATATGAGCATAATAGACACTCAGTTTCTGTTTCCAGTCCAAAAGTAGTTTCAAAATATTAATGGCACACAGATGTGTTGACCAGAGAAGTTATCCACAGTTTGAAAGGATAAGGTTGGTGTCATTCCAACGTTCATAAAGCTCAGACATGTGTTTTGTAATTTCATACCACACTACTACTGTGCTTCATTAGTCAGTACTGAGATGTCCTGTTAAATAACAGGCTTTACTTTTTTCTTCATAGCATGTGATCTAACAAGAACAAGACTGTGGTTTATTTCAGAAGTCTGAATGTTCACACTTCTAATTTGACTGTTATTTACTGTCAACAACTGGTATTCGTGTTGCACTATTGCACTGTTAACAGGTATAAAAGAAAAGGGATAAAGAAACTTTCATAAGTGCCACAAGAGTTTGATAAAAATCTTTTCTCTGCTATGAGCTTACAGCATTTCTATCTGATGGCAAATTCTGTAATCTGATCCATCTTTGCAGATTTTGTTGTTTCTTCAGAGTGAAACCAGAGCCGCAAGATAAGTTTAGTGCTCGTCTTTTTACAAACAATCCCTTTGCCTTGGCCTGTACAGTCAACGGGATAGCACAGCCAGGAAAACCCTCTTTCACATCCACTGAGATTACATCAGGATCGTCTGGACTTGTCATTATCATGTGCTACAGTCACTAAGTGAATGTAGTGAACTGCTTTCCAGTGCTCTAACCTCGGCGATTACATATGTGGGAGGACATCTATGAGAGGAGCAAGTTTCTTTGTTGACTGTGTTGCCAGGATGACAAGATCAGAACTGAAGACCACACCTTTGTCTGCATAGCACAACTGCATCTCACAATGGGTATCCTGTTTTTAGGCTGATGCTGGACCAGATGTAGAAACACCCATTGACTAAATTTGTCTCATTATCTTGCAAGGCTGGTGTTATGCAATATACTGATCTGCAACCGTACAGCTCACGAAGACTGACTTGGCTGGCAGGAATAACATCAGATTAAATCCACTGAAGTTAGAAAATAGTAAAATTAAGCACGCTTTACTAGACAAGAGTAAACAATGTCTGTGCAAATATTGTCTGTCTGTTAAAGAGCAGTTTTAAAACCACCGTTCAAATATTTTCTGTATATTGAAGAGACATTTAAACTGTTAATCACATTCTTTGACAACTAAATGGTATTGTTAAAGTGTTGTGGTGTAACGTTGCACACACAATGCCAGATCAGTTTGCTGAGTGTGGCTAATGTTAGCAGTGGTAGTATCAGCAGTTCAGGCTGTATAGCATCTGAGTTTTTTGGAGCCCAGCCCAAAAGTTAGGACCATGAATGGTTCCCTTTGGGATTGAAGATCAAGGTCAAGATTTTTTTTTAAATAGTTTTTGAGATTGTCACAGACAAATCAAAAGTAAGCAAGGTAATCTTCACAATCTGTGCCACTTTTATGATCTTGAAGTGTAAACACAATCATGTAAGTGTAAACACCAAAATTAAAAGGCTAATATTAGCAAAAAAAACTACACCAAAGTCCCGTGACTTTAGTGTCTACACCACTTTGTTTTGAATTTGTCTTACTGAGAAATGTCTAAAGCCTGTGTTAGAAGAAACCTTTGAGTAGTCACCTAATCACTGACATCTCTACTTGTTATGGCCGTACACTGCACATATTTCAGTGAATATAACTCCTCCCAAGCATCTTGAAATCAGTTGGAGTTAAAGATGGTTTTCCTGTATTTTGGCAAAGATTGTGTTCTCACAGTTGCGGAATAACGTAAATTAATCACAGTATTATCTCTCTGCTGACAGTGAAGTACATCAGAGGAAATGTGCTTTTCACCTCCTGACCTCATTCACTTCACTCATGGGAATGGTTAACTCATATGTTCGCATGCCTTCACGTCGTTCACTGAAGTGCTTGTGCTTTTTCTCCAGCAGATTGCTAAACTGAGGCTACAGCTGCAGCGTGGCAAACAGGTCAACCGGCAGAGCAAAGACAGGGAGCAGAGCTCGCTGCAGCTCCCACAGCAGGCGCAGCATGGCACTGCATGCCAGCCACAGGTGAGCTACGCTTGTCAGTACTCATGCTTTGACTATGTGGGTTGTTGTTTTCAGGTGAAAACATTAACTAACCCCACACATGTGATGCAGGATTTTAGGCTGACAGCAGCGATATGATAAGGCAGCTTAGCAGCTGAGGAAAATAAACACACAAATGAGGCAGACCAACCTGAATTTCAACTGTCAAAGATAGGAAAAAGAGCAAGGTTGTTTTCTACATTAGTCGGTTAACAGGATTAAATGATTAACTTGGTTGTATGTCAACTTAAAGTAATGTATAAAATGACCATTATGAAGTTACAATTATGGGTCCAGGCAAACTGTTTTAGGGAGTAGGTATTGATTAAAATGATTTGAGAAAGATTTAGACTTTGTGAAGGCAATGTTTCATCTTAATCATACCTTTATGATCAATGTTGCTCTGAATCTTACTGAGGAGGCCTAGTTAATAGTGATGTGTCGGTCGCGACTCAAGCTGGCTCCTTATCCTGAGCTGTGGATTTTTTTTTTTTTTTCTTTCTCTCGCACTTTTTTTCCACTTCACTCGCACGCGAGCCTTGTGCTTGCGCTGGGAAGAGGGGGGAGGGGCGGTAGTTACACTGGCAGTAGCACAGGAACAGAGCGGGAGGGAGAGAGAAAGGGAGCCAGGGACAACAAGTCACATTAGAGAGGTATAGTAATCATCCACAACTATTTTCAGTTGCAGATGATAAAGGATTCAGAAAGTTTATTCATGCAGGCCCATATGGCAGAGAATTATGCATCTTCTTTTTGTTTTCATATTTTAATTTATATTTAATTGTGTTGTGGTTTGCAGTGTTTTGTGTTTCACTTTAAATTTGTTTAAAAGGAAAAAGCTGAAAATTTAAATAGTTAAAAGTTGAACTGTGACTAGTTGGTTTTTGTATTATGATTTATTTATTACATTTTATGTGGAGTGAATAAATAAAAGTATATTTACGGTGGCCCCTAGAGACAAAACACGTACAAACTCCAAAACACGTACAAAAGACAACAGAAGTGCTCCAGGATGCTAGGGCGCAGTGTTGAGCTTTTGTTACCTAGTGGCTACACAAGCCAGCAAGTACCAACGACTGGATTTGGTGTGTGGTAGTAACAGGTAAATAAACAAACAATACACATATGCTTTCAATCGTGTAATTAAAGTGATCTAGGGTAGCTCTGTTTTGGAAGTTCAGTTAATGCTAGAAATGTGTTTTGGAGTTTGTACGTGCTTTGTCTCTAGGGGCCACTGTATATATTTATATATAAACATATATAAATAAAACCACTTTTTTTACATTAGCAATTCCTTTTGTGCATAATTTTTATATTGTTGTTAATAATAAATTAATTAAAGCAACAAAACAACCTGAAGAGCCGGCTCTTTTTAGTGAGCTGAGCCGAAAGAGCCGATTCTCTAAAAAGAGCCGGAAATCCCATCGCTACTAGTTAATGAATCTCCTCTGTGACCAGTTGTATCAAAAGTAAAAGGGAGACAGCAGAGGAGAACTGTGTCTGGGCATGTCCCTTTCTCCACTGGCTGCAGTTCATTCATTAACAGATGCTCAGCACTGCAACTGCTGTAGGAACATTTCCATAAACCATGATATGCTTAAATGTAAACTACAAACTGAATGTCTACACCCACAACGCCAAGACGAATTCCGTTTCATATGTGACAAGTGAAGTGTTTTAGTATACAAAGCTTTTTTTCTTCTTCTTCTTCTTTTTTTGACATGTACATAATGTTCATGTTTTCTTCTTTTTTGTCTTTTTTTTTTTCTCATTTCAGTATAAGGCAACTTCAACTTCGACAACGATGCCTGTGATAAAATCCCTCATATGCAGAGTGCCGAGCAGTGTGGAGGGCATCAACCATGAGCTAGAAAATGTGTTTATCAGAGAGGACTTGGAGCAGGGAATACAGGTAGGGTGTGTGCCCATACCTGTGATGGGTCAAACTATGTTTCAACATGATTTGGAGCGCTTGTTGAACTACATACCTGCAGATGCTGTGAAATCTTATCATTCACCAGCTGGATAAAATGTCAGATTAATGCCATGCAGACTTTAAAATGAAGCATTCCAGTGGGCTAAAAAGTGGGCTGGGCTGTTTATAAGGTGCTTCTTTGCACATATTTAAATTGTAAACTTTGTGACTTATAAATGACTACGCAATGTAATCTCCTGCCTTTCCATCATCCCACGCATAGACTCTAACCTAACCATACTGGAACGCAGCTGCTGACTGTAGTCCTTGTTTTGCTCTACAGCAGTGGTCCCCAACCCCCGGGCCACGGACCGGTACCGGGCTGCAAGAGTTGAGGCTCGGGTGTGAAATTTATGGATTTCAGGGTTTTTATCGTAAACTTGGTTTCCCTGGGTCTTTTCCTGTGTTGTATTTGTGTCTTATTTTGAAAGAAATATTTACACGTTACCATAGCGCCCAGAGAGTATTAAGGGGCAGAGAGGAGGATGTTACTCTCGATGTTGTTGGCGCATTTCAGGAGGACGCTGCTAATAAAGTTACACAATTACACTGTGAATTTGTTTATTATTATTATTATTATTATTATTATTATTATTATTATTATTATTATTGTAATATTTACAAAATACCACAGTTTTGTCCAGTTTTATTTTGTTGTATTTATCTGCGACACCTTAATGGCTGGTCCATGAAAATATTGTCAGACATTAAACCGGTCCGTGGCGCAAAAAAGGTTGGGGACCGCTGCTCTACAGCCTCCAAGCGGTGGCACATGAATTAGCCAAAGAGCAGAACAAGGAGTACTGCTTACAGCTGCAGAACAGGAAGGTAAAGCTGGAGTCTATCCAACCTTTCTAGAAAGTCAGTTTATTGATAGTCATCACATCACAGCAGTCTGGTCTACCTGCAGATGGGGAGACACAAGACAGGAAGGGTTGAGTCTAGTGGTTCAATTGCAAGTGAACTTTCAAAATGATGGCATTGTTTACCAGTGAGACGACTGCACTCGTGTACTGCGGTGGCCTTTATATCTAAAGCGAAGTCTATGTGGGTAACCCTGGAAATACACTTGGTGTGGCTTCTTTGGGTTCCAGCTCTGATGTGGGTGCTGGCACTTATTGCACCCTCACAGGACAATGCTTGCAGTTTCATCAGACGCACCATAGTATTTTAGAAATGTCCCCGAAGTGTCCCTTTGCTCCACAGAGATAATATAGCACTAGATTTAGTTTTTATGGAAGCTGCATCAAGCTGCACACAGACGATTTGGAGGGGACAGGAATCTAGTTAATTTTCACAATAAAAGGCCCCATGCCAACTACTCGCTCTGCTTCTGATACACATTCGGTGAGATTTGTAGTCATCTAAAGAAGTCAGCTAAACTGTAAGTAACTTAAAGATTTGACATCAGCTGTCACCTCGAAGTTCACTTCTGTGGCGTCATTTTACATGAAAATAATAAAAAGCACAGCATAGTTTTTTATTAAAACAGCTCAATTATTAAAAATTTAATTCAGACTCCATAACTCAATCTGACAGCAGGTGTGTACGTTGTCTAGTGCCCTATATTTCAGAGACATTAAGGATACAAAAGTGATTAACAGATTCACATGGCTCTTAATACACATGCAGTATTTACATGTACAGCGTTTAATTGAGCTCATTTTTAGCTGTTTTAGAAAGTTCTCAGATTGTTTGTTTGGTTTTTTTCTCTCCAGATTAAGCACCAAGTAAATTAATCACCATGAACATGCCAAGTAAATACTGTTGTGGTATGAAGAACGTATCTTTATCATCACAGAAACGGCTTACAACTGAAACCTGTTTGTTTGTCCTACAGTAATGAAGATGTCTTTTAATCAGTGAGTGCAGCTGACTTTACCAGCATGTAATTGTGAGATGTTGATCATGAGATGTTTTAACAGCTCATGATCAAACCTAAGCTGTGCTCAGACTCCTGCGTCACACCAGCCCTGTAAACTGCAACTCCTACACACTTGCATCACACTTTTACAAGGGTCATTGTGAGTCAGTGTTGTTCATGTAGTTTATATTCGGTGTTACTGTTTAACATAAAATAACCTTTGTGTTCATTATTTGTGCATTATAATGAATTAATTTGCATAGAGTACATTTTTTATGCATCATGCAAACCCTGCTCGATTACATATAACAAGCAGTCACTGTGTAAACGCAATATATAGATACGATTTTAACATGTTTTAAAAGTCATAATTGCAAAGATGAGCTCTAGAATTTAATCTTAAACCAGATAAATAAACGTTGACCATGTAAGGAATGCACCAAATGCAAAGGCAGACTTTACCATTTGTATGCACGACTGTTGTATACCTGTGATTTAAACAACTTTTAGGCTATGCTTAAAATTCATTACACGTGCACAGGCTTGTAAAGTCACTTCAGCACCATGCAGCCAGACACACACATTCTCACTCACTCTGAAATAAATCGCTCATAGGAAAGGAGGCCTTAAATCTCGTCTGGTGCAGGCTAGTAAACTTTGGCAGGTCTGTAAAGCTCTACTCTTAGAAGGTCTCACACACACACTACAGATTTACAGCCTGCTGAGCACAGAGCTTTTTTTTTTTTTCCCTGGTCTCCCTTTTGAATCAGCTGTGCCAAAGCAGAACGCCCTGCACATCACACTGTTCATCTGCTGTCAAGCACTACCATCTGCTGTGGTGTTTGCTTCTCCAATTGCCCTTTAAACACCCAGACAAATACACCAGAGGCCTTTTTAAGTTTTAGATTCAGGGCATTTTAGCTGGTACTTTTCACCTAGAATTATTTCATTCAGGGAGTTAGCAGGTGGGTGCATTGGGTGGCTTCAGCAGTTTCCATATGGTTTTGAGGGTGTTGGGGAAAAGATTGAGGTTATGAGTTTGTCTTCATATTAGGATTCATGTGTGTAACCGCTTGGCTTCTCACCACCTCTTATGCATTCTGACATCGCAGACAATGGATGTGGTAGATGGCCGCCGTGCCCCCTTCCCTCCACATCGTTACAGCAGCAGCGGGGACACACGTGACACAGACACACAGGCTCCTTCGAGTGGTGAATCCAGCCCATCGCCCCGTCCCTGCAGCTCTGATCACCTGCACTCACCTGATGGGAGCCCCTGTTATGCAGAGGAAATTGACAAAGGTGTGTCTTCACTAGTGAACAGATGTAGCATGTTTGCTATATTCAAAGTTATATAAATCTTTGTGGTTTGAGGTAAATGTGTGAAATCTGATGAATATGCTGAGTAAAGGATATCTAGACTCTATGCCACCCTCATGGAGTCTGTTTCTGATAGTTTGGTCAACGTTATGCACATGACTAGCCTGATCCAGGTCATTTTGCTGGGCTTATACAAAGGAGCAGGGCTGGGTTGAAGGCCATGTTATGGCACCTTTTGCCTAGACAGCTGGGATAGGCTCCAGTGCTCGGCAGGCCTAAATTTGATAAGCCAAAGAAGGTGTGTGTGTGTGTGTGTGTGTGTGTGTGTGTGTGTGTGTGTGTGTGTGTGTGTGTGTGTGTGTGTGTGTGTGTGTGTGTGTGTGTGTGTGTGTGTGTGTGTGTGTGTGTGTGTGTGTGTGTGTGTGTGTGTGTGTGTGTGTGTGTGTGTGTGTGTGTGTGTGTGTGTGTGTGTGTGTGTGTGTGTGTGTGTGTGTGTGTGTGTGTGTGGACTGTACATAATATTGCACAAGAGTGACGATACCAATGTTGGTGTTTAATCTGCTGAGAGACTGTACTGAGAGCAGAGAGTTAATTGCTTAGTCTGCCTGCAGCAGGAAGGACCTGCAGTATCTCACCTTTAGAGACTGTGGGTGAACCAGCCTGTCAGCAAAACAAGCCTCCAGTGATGTCACTTTCATGCATGTGGTGCGAAATGTTTTTCTTTTCTTTTTTTTCTTTTTTTAAATCAGAGATGGGAAACAGGCGCAGTTCACTTAACGAGTTCTGAAGTCTGGTTCAAGTTTCTTGATACTGCTAAGGAGGAGCCCTTACTAAGCATTTACACACCTCTAAAATGAGTTCTTAATGATGGCAACAAAATTTAAAAATCAGAGTTTTGTTGTATGTTGGGTTTTTTTTTTTTGTTTTGTTTTGATAGGCAGGAAAACAACATTGGAAAAAGAAAGATGTGCTTTATCAGTCTTGTTTGTTTCTAATCTGCCCCTCTAGAGTCTGTTTCCTAAGAATTCCATGATAAGCTTACTAAGTTTATCCTCTTTTGGTGTCCACAAAAATCACAAATAAAGAAACTATGATTCCACAAACGCTTTGTGCTGAGGACACACTGCTGTGCTTTTTCCGGCAGCTCCTCAAAATCTGCAGCCAACATGTATAATGTACATTTCATGCATTTGTCTCATTATCATTTTCCAAAAAGAAAAAGCACAAAACAGGTTTCATTTTTTTTTTATTATTATTATTGTATTTTCAGACAATTTGTGCAGTTCTCCTCTCCCCAAGTTTGCCACGTCGCCCAAACCTAACAACAGCTACATGTTCAAACGGGAACCTCCAGAAGGCTGCGAGAAGGTCAAAGTCTTTGATGAGCTGGTGTGAGTATTTATTTGTCTTCCTCTTGGGTTTGTTTTTAGACATACCCTCATAGCCTTATATCTGGCAGTTACTGCTACACAATTAAACTGTATTTGTTTAAAATTCAGTTACATTATTTTTATGCTTTCTTGAATTAAAACAAGAAAGACAACAAGCCTATCTGCGTTGTGGGTGATAGGGATGAGAGCAACATGGCTGTCTAGGATCAGTAACTAGCAGTTTATTTAGATACAGTTTTATAAAAAGATATCAAGCCAAGTAACGGAGTACCACTTCTGTTCTCTTCAGGTCTGGCAAGTCAAAGGGCTTCCCTCTGTTCTCGTGCCCTGACAAAAACAAGGTGAACTTCATTCCCAGGGGCTCGGCCTTCTGCCCAGTTAAACTTTTCTGCTCCTCCCTTTTCTCCCCGGTCTCTCCTTCTTGCACGTCCATCAACCCTGGTTTCCATGGCAACAGCAGCTCTGGATCACAGGTCACCCCGAGTATGCCCACGGTACCGCTAGCTACCTTTTCGTCCTCCACAGACAGAAGCACCGACTCGAGTGGCGGTGTAAACTCAGACAACAGCACAGTCAGTCAGAGCCCCGACGCAGATGTGGGGAAAGACGGCTCAGCACAAGTACTCCTTACCAGCTAGTCCTCAGGTATCCTCGACCAAACCAACTACAGCTAAAATATTGCAACTAGTCAGGTATGGTCTAACAGAAGAAAAGGAAAAAAAAATTGCACTCCGATAATCCTAACGTTAGCCAGCAGGGAGTGCTCAAGGTCTAGAAATACTTCGGAGGATAATGGTACCAGCGTCCTGCTGCACAAGAATCTCTACTTGATCCTAGTGTTAGTCCCGCTGTCAGTTAAGTCTGATGGTTCGGGCATTATTGCTGACCTTGGGCAGAGCCTCTCTTCACCCATCACTAACGTAGCCTAGCCTCCTCTGTACTATAACACTTCCCGTAACAGAAATAGCGTTGCTTTTTATTTTCTACAATAGTAGAAACGACTGCTGGAATGACTGTGTTACTTAGTGTCAGCAGTTTAAAATTAAAAAAAGGAAAAAAAAATCCAAAAGTCTCACAAAACGCAGCAATGTCAAGAAAAACATATTGTATTAACATTATCTAACAAGCTTATTAGCTGTTCAGTGTTCAGCAAGCTAACATTTCAAAGTGCATTTATGTTTCATATTTTTAAGCTACCCGGATGTCAGAATACTTTGCCCCTTTTCCCTCCTGTTACTTATTTGAATGTATTCGTAGCACACAGTCTTAAATGAAACCAGCAGTCACTTAAGTGCAGGCTTCACCTGAGAGGCTCACCAGACGAGACCGAAACCTGCATTCCTAGTTCGATCACTAATAAAACTTGGTAAGCTAAAATGCAAACATCAGCTGTTTAATCAGCAATTAACTGACCGATCAAAAAGCACACGGCTCCTCCGTTTCCTCGTTTTAATGCCCCACACTACCAAGAACAATAACTCAGGTCATGTGGAATGTACTCTCTCGGATTATGTTGCCTTTGCCCAGTGTTTGACTTTGTTCTTCAGAAAGACATTCCAGTCTTTTGCAGAAATGTTTCATTATTATTTTTTTAGTTTCTGGAGAGAGGGAGGCTAATACAGACTGAATCAACTGATTGATGTCACCCCTTGTGACGGATGCTTTGCGTGTTAACCTGTTCAGGTTAGAATTTCAGGTGCTATGACACATTCCAGAGACCGCTGTTGAATTGATCAACTGTGAGAACTCATGCAAAAGGAACGAGTGACATAAGCTAGACCCTGCGAAAGTAAGATGCTGACAATTCTGGCATTTGTTTCAGCCCTTTTGATAAATATGTACCAAAGGAAATTACGATGAGAGGCCTTTCATGTGTTTTGGGACACAAAGTAATAACTTCACAAACTGGGATAAATGGTAAACTGATGGTTAACTAAGCTTTAGTAAGTAGTTTACTGTTAACAAACAAGGACATGATAACAAATGTTTGTTAGTCATTAGTAATAAAGCAGTTTGTCATTAGTTTGGCCACATTTGTGACAAAGATGGTGAGATAGCGCTCCATCTAAGCCACAATTTTATTTTATTTTTTTCTTTCTTGGACCAAAACAAGTAGTTTTTCGGTGCTTAAAGCTGCCCCCCAAAAATTAAAGAAAAAGTAATCTGTGTGAGAAAAGAAGCACCAAGGTCCACTGCTTCTCCATACATGCTTTAAAGTAAAGCACAATTTACATTTATGAACATCACCTGTACTCTAAAGTTGTACCTGGCTTTCAAAATCAAGTCTCATTTCATTGTTTGCTAACAGTAAATATCTGAAGGTTAACTGTTAGTTTACCCGTTCTTAACAATTACTATCATACAGTGTTACTGGAGCACAAAGAAGCAGAATGTTTATTTCATTTCATTTGTGTTATTAAAGAGCTCAGCAACTACGTAAACGTAAGTGCTAATCATTAAAATGGAAACAAAATGATAATCACTATTTTTATTTTAGACCAATTTGTAAAGTTAAAGCAATCAGAACAGAGTGCAATTTCGATTTTTGCTTGAAGTAAAGCTACACTAAGGCTGAAAAAAAGTGTAACAGTTTATCTCAATATACAGATGCAGCCAGATGTGGCCTGATGTTACTTTGCAAAGTTTGTATTATCAGAACATAATTTTAAAAAACAAAAAAAAACATGACTTTGACTTTGGTCCGTTTTGCCACAAGAACATGTGCAGCACATTCAGCAACAAAGGAAGTTGAAGTGCTTTGCTCTGCTTGCAGCTCAAAGACTTTTAATCATACTAATTCTGATTATATTCACAAGCACACTGTGCCGTTCAGAAATGATTGCCGTGTCAGGCAATGATGATTCAGTTCTCCCGTGTATTACACGTTTTTATGTAGATCTTGTGTGTTTTTCAATAAAGGAAAAAAGAAAGCCCCAAAAAGTCTCTTTGGATTGATGTACATTGTGTTTATCTGTGACCTGGGGGAAAAAAACCTTATTAGTATTCATAAGCATGATTTTATATGCAAATAGGAGTTAAGGTAAGGCAATTGCTGTATTTGGTTATGAGTGAATAATAAATGAATATGAAACAAAGCAACAAAAAATGTCACTGGGTTATAACTCTGTGTTAACGTGTGATTTGATTAAGGCATTTACTCAGATATGTAGTCAGTTTATGCAGCATTGTCATTAAAGTCAGAATAAGACTGTATTTACACGATTCTTAAAGTTTCCTCTTTTTTTGGCTCTAGAATAATGCACTGACGCAGCGTATAATGCCCGTAAAAACCACTAAGTAAATACAGGAACGTGGAAAAATGTCACATCACTATAAACATGTAGTTCACTGAATCACGTTTACTGCTTAACATAAAAGAAGGCATGCAACATGCAGTAATAAATGACTGATGTGTTTTAAATCAACATACTTCTGGATTATACTTAAAAGGAGATCACATATACTGTATTTTGCAAACAAATCATCAGTCCCTACAAAAAAGGTCAAGCTTGTGTCTGATCAAAGAAACGACTTGGATTACATGGATGAAATTCCACCTTCAGATGTGGTGAGAAAGGAGTTTAGTTTAAATTCTTGCACTGCTGAATAGATCAATGCCAGACAATTATCCTTCAGTTTGTTTAAATAATTCTATTTAACTGCATTAAAATTCCTCCAGTCAACATGTTCCACTGCTCTATAAACAAACTGTTATCTTTGTCATATTTGCTTTCTTTCCTCTTGTGCATCTCACGCAGTAGTTTGACATCTTCAGTAATGAGAACTGGAAATGAAGCATGAATGCTATGAGAGAGATTTCCAAGGCAGCTACTGTCAAAGGCGTTTTGTTCCAAACTCGTATTGAGGTATCCCTGCTAAAATAATTTAATGTTTACATTTTTCTTTCATGACAAAGCTGGTAATAGTTCATGGGGCTCTGACAGAAGCATAATACTGCCACCATGAAATTAATCTGCTCATTTCTGGTTACAGCCTGATTTAAAGGGACTTGTGCTCATCGCCACCTCCATATTTTTAACTTTGGACTAGCTTAGCACTCAGCACTCGGTCCTTGGTGCAGTCCTTCAGGTCAGCTACTGTCTGAACACAAACCATTCAACTCTAGCTTTAAGCCAGATTTTTCCTGATTGGTGGCCATTTGCAAAGAGAAGAGTTTAACAGTTGGTGATTGAGGCTTCAGCGCTCACAGCCAGCGCCGTGTGCCTGAGAGCCATATTAGGGATATCTCAACCTTTCTATACACTTATGTAAGATTTTTGCAGCGATAACTAGATCTACACACATTCTGAGCTCATTATTTAAACTGGCAATTATTTAACAAAATAAAACCACAATATTGTTGTAGTTATTAAAAACATATTTTTATGTTATGGCCTCGTATCAACTTTTTCTCTAAAAATATTTTCGATTTTCAATTTTTTGAAAGAAACCTCATCTTCCTGAAGTTATAATCATACATATCCTCTTTTAGTTGTTCAGTTATGACACTGGGCATTATGCAAGAACATTTGTGGTGTTCTTCTAAATCAGTCTCTAGTCGTATTTCCTTCTAAGATTAAGTTGAAAACACCTCTTGCGTGGTTCCAAAATGGGCTGTCTGTCATGCTCATTGTGCGGATGGCTTTTATTTTCCATGGAAAAACCCCAAAATGTTGTTAGGCGTATAAAATATTACTATTATATTTGTCAGCAGCCTGTCATCACAGGCTGTTCAACAGTAAGTGACCGTGGACGCCTTGAGTCAGCTTTTGGTGTGAGCTTTCTCAGTAAACTGAACTTATAAACTACTTAGTCATAATATGCCGGTGCATGCAACCAGGAAACATGGTAAATTTGCAAGTGATGCCACAGTGAATTAGTGAAGTTAATTTTTGTTAAATATTTTTTTAAATGGTTACTAATTCATATTAAGGAAACTAGACAATCTGCCTGTCTACCTGAGACACCCTGTCATGTTCCACTTTAGAAAGAAAATATGAAACTGCACAAATTATTCTTGCATGAGGCCTCTGAGAGTCAGATCAGACTTTTTTTTTGTTTTGTTTTCTGTTTTTAAACTCGTGGTGGAAGCCTTATTTCACTGTACCCCTTACAAGGGTAAAATGTGATGCAGAAGAACAACTATGCATTGTGAAGTTCGTGCTCTGTGTTGGTTTTGCCGATCGCGTCGGGATTGGAGAGGGGGTCCAAGTCGGCAAACAGGTTGAACCACGCTGAGAGATCTTTGGACGTCCCTTCTGCCTCTGTAAAAAGATTTGACGAGGTAAATATCACCAAGAAAAGTCAGCGTGATGGTTTGCCGTTGGCTTTCTAGTTTATCCATTTCATTCTTATTTTCTAATGTCTTGACTTGTATCGCCCAGGCCTACCTCTCTCTGCTGGCTTTGGAGTGCTCTGATTGGCTTCAGATGAGTGCTCAGTTGCTTGAGTGGCAGAATGTGGGGCCCAATCTGAAGAGGAAGTGTAGATTCGGGTTACTCACTAGGAAACGGTTACTGTGCAAGCACGATCGAACACGAGTCATTACACTCCATCGCACACAGCTGATGACTCGTCCCACAGAAAATCAAAACATTTACTGCACTGCAAACATTTTGTGAATACAAAACAGAAATCGTCTTGTTTCACACATATTTATTTGGTTTCCATTCTTTTTCGTGTCTTGAAAATGCAACACGTAGCAGCACTTCATGGCTCTGGAGGGAACAGTGAAGTGTGCTGTACATTTCTTACTTAACCAAATGGAGAATTTGTTTTTAATTGTGTATTGTTGTTCCACCTTCAGCAGAAATTTTGAATAAGTTGAAGTACTTCGTAGATTTTACAGTTGCACCCTGACCTTGCCTTTTAAGTCCTACTGCCTGGATCTGAAATTGCTCGGCTCTTGGGAATATGTGGATTTTTTTTTCTCCTTCCTTTGAAGATGAGCCGTTTTAGTTTTGATTTGCCAGTTTGGACTCCATCTGGAGTTCTGTGACTTCTTTTGGATCAGTCTGCTCTGCTTTCTGTTGGCTTGTCTGCCTCTTGAAGGGCTGACCTCTTTCACCACTATCTGATTGCTTCAATCCAACATGCTCTAGAATATAATAGCCCTTTACTGTCATTGTGTACAATGACAATAAAGGGCTATTCTATTCTAGAAGACAAGAGAGACGTACTGAATTTTAACCTACGGCAGAGTCCAGCAATAACAAGGATGGTGGTAAAAGTACAACTTAAAACCTTTATCATAGGCAACATTCATCAAACTTTGTGTTTTCTTTAAATACAGTTTGGCTGCTGATCCTGTGCAATTTTTAATCTAAGCAGTGACCTTTAACCAAAATCCCCTCAAAATGCTTTGTTTAGTACAAGGTTGTCAAGGTCATGCCATAAGCATACAGATAACCCACAGCAACTTGTTTTAAAAGCCTGAGAATGAGTGCTAGTTGCAGCATTTAATAATAAGAACAAATAACCATGTTTAGAAGCAAAATAAAGGATTTTTCCCCCACATTTCTACCAGTTTCACAGCCTGATCATGCACTCTGAATATGACTGCAAAAGAGCTCTGATGTAAATGTAGTTTAAAAAAATTGAAGATTTGGCTCAAAAATACAAATGCATCAGTATTTATAGTGATAAATGAAAAAAAAGAACAAAGACTGTCGTGTGTGTGTGTTAACTAGCTTGCATTTGCAGTGGAGACAGACAGCTTTCAATGGGCTTGTGCTTTGGAAGTCACTCTGCAGATGCACAAAATTTACTGAAGCTCTAATGTGATATGTATGCCATATTAAGTGTGTGTGTGATAAGCCTCGTGCCAACATTTGAGAGGAGAAAAAGAAAAGAGGCACGCTCTGTTTCCCTGTAAACTGTAAGAAGCAGTTTTGCATTTCAAGTCAGCCCCTGCAGCACTTCTGTTTGCACAGATTGACTACCGCTCATTTGCTTTATAACGGTTTTATATTTCTACCAACGCTGGATCTAATTATTGTTGGTGTTTACAGTTTCATGTTCCCTTAATTTGGGGTTCAATCTGTCGTATCAGTTAAAAGTAGAAAATGCATGTTTAACGGCTTTTCATAGGAAGAGACTGAGGCCTCAGTATATTTCCAAAAGTCACTCACAAGTTTGTCTCTCCTGATATCATTTGTTTCTCCTTGACCTCGCCCATCTTGCATATCTTTATAGCACTTTTCTTTCTCAATGATTGTTTTGGGATTGTGGGAATATTCCCACAGTAATGTGCTGTGACTCATGAGTTAAATCTCAGTCATGCTACAGTAAATCACTCATTAAATCATTTTGTCTGACCTATTGCATTTTAATGATTAACACTGAATTGCCGGATTCTTATATGTGCCTCGGAAATGCAGTCAAACTATAAGCAGTTTTATAGCAGTGTGCAGCTCGCAGCCTTTAAAGCTGGAAATACACAAAACCAAGTTAACAATACCAGATGAGGCAGCAGCAGCCAGAATCCAAGCCAAGAGATGGAAAGTAGTTGGCAATTACCTATGGGTAAGCAAATCTAATTGCTGTATTTTAACAGCCTCCTACTATTACTTTGACAGATGTGGGTTTGATAAATCATTTTAAAGCCACTCTTTTGCCTGTGTGGAAACCATTGGGGAGGAAAAAGCAGCTCATTTTAACTCTGCCTTTTGGTGATTTTGCTAATGCACTGATTCATAGAAAAACAATGTGTTTTATTAGTTTTTAGGAATATGTATCTCTCCTTAATGTGTAATTAATGTAAATTAGGGCTAATTGATGGTTAGTGGTGGCTAATTTTTCCAGGTTCTGCATGGTGGTCAGAGAATCAGTCTAATGGTGCAAAATCCAAATGGTCCATTCTTTTGATTACTAAAGAGCTTCCTTGGACCAACTTACCAATTTTCTGGTTCACTCTTGTATAATAACACAGTTGCCACACACACACACACACACACACACACACACACACACACACACACACACACACACACACACACACACACACACACACACACACCTGAGATGGAAGACTGCAGATTATTCAAACTCTGGTCCAAAAGCTGTGATGGTAGAAAGAAGGAGTTTTCCTTGTCCTGGGCCTCTGTTGGTCTGGTGGATGCAGCACTTGTTCCTTCCTCAGTCTCTCCAAACACTTCTGTCCACTCCTGAGAAAAATCCCCCTCATCCACAGACAAACCTCCCAGGATCTCATTCAGTAAGGCCATGCTGTCTGTCTCCTCTCCCTCCGACTCTGGGAAGCAACAAAAAGTGTTAATTTAAAGATGTTTGGACGATTTTATCTTTTTTTTTTCCCCGCACAGTGTTTAAATTTTCACATTAATTTTAATTATAATTATCTAGATTCAAGACAGCTTTCCTTTCCTTAGTTTGCTTTGCCATTCACTATGGACTCAAATCACTGAGGGAACCATTTACACTTATTTCCACCTCCACATTTGAATTCATTGACTCTACTGATGTGGCTTTGCATGATTCACAGTTCAAAATAATCCTTGCTCATCTTGCACTACATCTTTATGCTGGGCCTTCAGGTCACCCTCTGCTTCTAACAAGCGCCCTTCCACTTCCCTTAAAGCCACCTTTCTTCTGATTGGCTGCCCCTCATAAACAAAAGGGTTTTAACAGTGAGTGGGTGGGGCTTCTGGGCTCACAGTGAGCTGTGTGCTGGAGGCGTCCAAAAGCAAAACATTCAAAAGCTTTATTTAAGCCTCCATCAGTATAACAGCTTCTTTTTATATATGAAAGAAAATAAGGAAACTCATAATTCATTAGAGCTCCGGTGGAATAGTGAGCTAGTCTGTGCTCCATCCCTGCTGTAACCCTGAACTGTAGAAAAATTGGTGCCAGGATTGAAAGTAGGTCCCATTTGTTCTTAGTTTTATTTTCCATATAATCAGATTATTTAACAATGAAGTCAGTTATTATTTTCAACCTAAAATGCCATTTAAAAACACAATTAAATCTTCAAGTTTTACACCTTTTACCTTCTCTCGCCTTGTCGCTGGTGTTTTCATTTACAAGAGAGATGAGTCTGTAAAGAAACAGAAATTAAGCTTATAGCATTTTGTTCATATGTGACACACACAGTGTGTCCTCATCCCAGTGGGCCTTCAATATATCAGTTTTTCTCAGGTGCTACCTGTCCTTTTGTCATTGGCACCAATCAGGAGACAGTGGCTGTATCCCAATTCAGGGTCTGCAGCCTTAAAGGCCGCATTTTAAGGCCGATTACGTCACCGCGACACGACGAAGGCTGTCCCAATTCGAAGGCTGCTCGAAATGCGGCCCTCAAATGCGTCCTTCATTTCCCTGAATTTTAAGGACGTGGCGGTGTAGACTTCGTGGCCCAACATATCCCAGAATGCATAGCGCGAAGGTGGGTGTGGATAATTTTGCCGAAAAAAAACGGCGGATGAGGGGCGCCGAAGAGTAAACTTTAAGTAAGTACTGAATATTATGTCACTTATGAGCAAATGTTTAATAACGAAGAACATTAAAACATTACTGTTGGCCACATGTCGGCAAAGTTATGTGACATTAGTGACGTTTGTACTAACTTGGTTTTAAAGCCTTTACTTTAAAATATACGCCGTTCAATAGCTGAGCTTAATCTTACAGAGAATGATCAAAGCTCATGTAGAAACAAATGAACAAAAGATTTTCTCCTTCATTTCTGTCAAACAAAGCTGTATGAAACGTTTCTAGCTGTTAGTATCATGGTTGCTAGGCAACCTGGGCAGCGCAACGGAGGCTAGACCGTCCCATTTCACAAGCCTCGCACTTCCGGCCTTAGCGGTCTTTAAGTACGCGGCCCTTGAGGATCGTTGAGGCTGCGTACTTTAAGGCTGCAGACCCTGAATTGGGATACAGCCATTGACTCTGTTTTTAGAGACCTAAAAGTATGTGTTAGGATGTTGAATCCGTGGCGCTGTCAGCTAGGAAATCATGGCATGGTAGTTTGTTTTGTTTTTTGCTGGTTGGGTGTAGGACCTAAAAACTGCTTGGTTAGGTTAGGGAATAATTGTGGTTTAGGTTAAAGTACACCCATTCACAACCATAATCCTGATGGGCTTGGAGTCACACCCATTTCACAGTAATGCCATAACCTGTTGCATCACACACCGCCGCTTAAGGAAACAGTCTGCGTAAACGAGACATACCAGTGGCTTTAAGAAAACAGCCTTAGTCGATGCCTCGGGGATGAGTCAGGCTGACCTACAGCTGGCTTGCAGAAATTCTTTGTCTCTGTTCAGACTGAACATTGCCCATACATGTACTCGACATTTTCACTGTTTGCGTACGTGTTTTGGTTTTCTTGCATAACAATAGATATTTCTTGAAGCTCACTGGTCATCTGTGGTTTCTTCTTTCTTTGCTGCTTCTGTTTCTGCCTTGGCTTTATTTTTCCCCTTCTTTTTAGCCAGTTTGTCCACAGGGTCTTGTAAAGTCTGGAACAATAATTGGAACAAAATCATCGCTTATTGTCATTACATGTCTCCAGTGTCAGCATTTAGTACTGTTATTACTGAGACTCTCTCAGACCTTAATTGTAGAGAACTCATAATGCTGACAGCCCTTGAAGCTCTCATGGATGGCTGCCATGGTGTGGGATGTTTTCTCCCAGAAGTGCAAAAGTGTTGTCTAAGACACACACACACAAGAAACAAGTTACACGCTCAGCTGCTCAAGGTAAAAGTAGTAATTCACCCCAGCGGGTGATAGTTTAGATCTGCTGACTAAGCCACATGTGGCAGAGCCATTGAAAACACCATATTTAAGCTCGGTGGAGTGTACGCAGACAGCTGGGACTTGTGAGGCGTACCTGATATGTGGTTAAGACGTGAGAGAGGAGGTTGCAGCGGCTCGCTCCCAGCAGGTCCACTTTCTGGCAGACGTCATTCTTCAGTTTGTCAAAGCTCGTTTTGGTTGTGCGCACCTGAGCCTGAACCTGAGAGAGAATATATGTGAAATGCTCCCCACCTAGTATTATATGACACACAGGGAAAATGCAAACACTCGAGTTCTTGTTCACATAACTGCAAAAAGTGCTGCGTTCTTGCAGGGGGACCACCATCTATGGGTATGTTCTGCCCTCTGGTGTCAGGTTTTATAACATGTTTTCTTGCTTTTTGGTCTGTTGTTTTGTTAAGGCTGAATTGATTAGTAAAATGGCATTTGTAGACCATGTTGAAATAACTACGTTTTAGGGTTTTAAACTGTTGTCCCACTAAAACAGAATATAAATAGGAACCAGACGAAGCACTGTAAGCTGATGATGGACGTTTTCCAGTGTTTCTGACATTTATTTTCTAAGACTAAACATTTAATCAAAAAAATTGACAGATTAATTAATGATTGCTGCAGGCCCTGCGGCAAAGGAGGAAATTGAATTTGTGGAAGTCATAATATTTTTGCCAATTTCCCACAGACTGCGTTGGCAGGGCTCTGATATTACTGTTTTTATGTTGCTCTAGGCGGGAGCAACACTTCATCACATCAACAGTGGGGCTGCAGTCTGAGAAGTACCCATTAAATTAACAAAAGAACAATTAATTGGATTATATGCAGTTGTGACTTACTGGTTTATATAGACATTATGAATTGTCACAGGAGGTGCAGCTTAAACCCTGAAGTGTCACTTTGAGCTATCACGTATGCCTGAGCCCTGAGATGGGCAAAACTAAAGAGAATGCAGGCATTATTTGTGCTAGTATGTAAGCTTTTCTTTCTGCTATGAAAACAATTGTTAATCTCTTCATTGCTGTGCTCTGAAAAAAACAAAACAAACCTTTCTGAATTTCTCCATCTGTTTATGTGTATCTGGGTCGAGCTCCTGAGATACGTCCTTCATCCAAAGCAGCGCTCCACGGTACTCAGTCCTTGACTGCTCCATTCGATTCACTGTCAGCCACGTGTCTGAGATGGCACGATAACGAAACGTTTCCACCTCCTGGTACAAACGGCACAGCGGGTTCCTCAGAGCCAATCTGCAGGGTGTCGTATTAAACTCCGTATTAAGGTGCTGCATGTGGCTCGGATCATCATGTGGAAAATTTGTCATGTCTTGTCTACGCTGCAGATTAGTCCGCTGATTTATTCAGCTGCACTAAAAAGTATCTCAGCTCCAGGACGTAAAGCTTTAAATGATCTTGGAAACGCAAATGGTGAACTCAAGAATCAAAAGATGAGCAGTGGGGGAAAAAATAGAAATACTGGCAAAACCAAAATCGTCAACATGACGTTCACATCTTACAAAATCTAAACAATATAATTTACTAAGTCATATTAATAATAATTATCACCACTACTGTCAGACTGACACACAGATTCAGACACGTAAATGAAATCCCTGTTTTCAGTAGCGTGAGAGGACCTATGCTGTGTAATAACCCTGTTATCTGCTCTGTTAGGGCAGCTATTTTATTGCTCCTGATGAACGTTCCTGATACGACTCTCCATCCTTTTTGTGGATTTGGGGTGATACAGTTGGCTGACCTTTACTTGAAGCTATTTTCTAGTGCAGCATGTGATTTATTTTAAGGATGTGGCAGACTGTACATTGATCCGTGTCCCCTACCTCTGCTGTGATGAGAAGCAGAGAGCTTTTCCTGTGGCTTGCATGATCTTTCCAGCTCTGGTTTTATCCTGAGAGCCCTGGGAGCGCAGGAAACGACCCAGCTCGTTCTCTTCTTGGGAAAGGACTGAACGGTAAGAGAGAGAAATCACTCTGGATAGATATTAATATCTTAAGAATGTGTTTGTTTTGGTTGACATTCTAGAAGTCTTAAACTCAATCAGTAGATTCGTTGTGCTCAAAGTGATTTAATAATTATATTTGAACTTACGGCAGATCCTCCTCTGATACTGCTCAATGACCTTCAGCAGCTCCATGCATGTTCTCTGAATCGAGTGGAAGACCTGCATGACAAAACGATATCAGCATAAACACCTAGTCAAATGAAACGTTGTAATTGATGATTGATGATTAATGCCGATGATAAATCCCTAATGATTTTAAATGAACCATCTACACAGGCCGAAGTCTGTTTTCAGCAGACAACACTTCTGTTTCACTGGCTCATTGTGTTACCTAATGCAAGTTTATCATGTTAAAAGGCTAATTGATCATTTAAAAAACTCTTTTCCAATTATGTTAGCACAGCTGAAAGCTGTTCAGATGATTAAAGATGCAATTAATTTAGCTAGTTGAGTTTCCAAAGAGTCAGCTTTTCTGAGTTCATTTATTGTGTCAAAACAAGGAAAATAATAATAGAAAAGGGAAAAGTGTCTTTTCAAACTCTTTATTCTTCTCAGAAATTAATATTATTCTATTAATGAAATTGCCAAATAACTTCCAACAGTACAAACTTTTCCCTTCATAGAACAGCACAAAACTACTCCAACAATAGAAAGAAAAGGTGGACGCTCCAATGCCCAACTGAGCAAGTGGACAAGTCCAGAGTCTCTTGTCTGACAAACGGATGCTTCTCGGGATCTTAACCGGCAGCTTCACTAAATAATACCTGCAAAACTCAGTTTCTTCCAACAGTGAAAGGTTTACTTCTGTATTTGTTGGCATAGTTGCATAGGAGAAAGTCATATCCAAGTCTGGCTGAGATGAAACCTACATGGACAACACAGATCGTGGATGGAAGAAGATTGGAGGTATTTGGGCCACAAAGAGTATTTGTAAGGTGTGGGACAAATGGAAAGATACTGGAGCTTTATGACACCTTGTGGTGGTGGTAATCTTGGAGGTCTGGGTAAAAGGACCCTGGAATAAGAAAGGTCAGTGCTGTGGCCTGTGGATATTGTTCAATTGGAGCCAATTTCTTTTTACATCAGGAGACCTAAACCACAAATTCAAACTGTGCAAGAACTATTTAGAGAGAGCACTCAGACAGCTACGTTCTGACTATAATGGAGTGGCCAGCACTCCCCAGTCTCAATCCTAGACTCATTGTGGTTACAGCGCGACTGTATTGTATGCAAATGCCCATCAAATCAAAATTTCTGGTACTCAAAATTAGAAGCAGTTTTTTTGTTGTTGTTGTTGTTGTTTTTTGTATTTTAAGTCTTTACTGTGGAACTGGATTGTGATCCCATTTGCTTTCATGATATTTGAGATGTTTAGATCTTGATTGGGGTTGAAAGGAGCAGACAGATTAAAAAGACAAAAACATCTTTGAGATGTGGAGAAAATGAGCTGGCGGAGTGCTTGATGCCAAGCATGGTGGAAAACTCTTATGGAGACACTTCATGGTGGGAAACTCTGAGAGTTCTACAAAATAAAAAGAACCTTGAACAAAAAAGACTACTTAATTTTGCAGCACCATTTCCCCCAGTTTCTTCCAACAACAGGCCAATAATCGTGACTCCATACCAAGCAAAACTGGAGAAGAAGCAGTCGGCTAGTAACCTGTCAATAATCAAGTGGCCAAGCATTGATGGCCAATGTACCATCAAACCAAACTAGTTGGAGGAAGCATAGAGTGAAATTTCTTAAAATTACCTCAACAACCAGCCAAATGTGAAAGGCTGTAAATGGGTGAGTTTTTGCTGAAAACAGAATTTAAAAGACAAAATTGTTTTTTCAGATTAGAAATCTTATTTCAAACCCTTACTGCCCTAAATATTCATTTTTTTTCCAATTCATGAGTTTGATAGGTTTGCATTTAAAAAAACAAAATAAAAAAAACCAAAACAAATTCTGACCTCCAGCCTTTCAGCAGTGGTGTAAATAAACTATTCAAAAACTGAAGCTCAAATTTGTTATGGACATTCTGCACCTCACAACCCGGCACATTATTTCTTACATATTTTGTAATAAAAATAATTCAAAAGACAAAAAAAGGGGTTCAGTGAGTTGAATTAGTGGAGGTCTAGCAGACAGCTGTTGGCTACAGCTGCCTGTGTCCGTACATCTGTCAGTCCTCCTAACTTTAACTGTTACTGGTATCCAGATGAATATATATAAAAATAAATTTACCCAAAGAACAGCTGATGTTTAGTTGGGTATGGTAATATAAAATAGAAACATAAACTAATCTAACTTTTTTGAGGGTCATTAGTCTGTTTGCACCCACAGGAGTCACCAAATATGCAAGTTTAATGCGCTTCTCCACTGACTTCACTTTATAGACCTGGAAGCTCCGCCCATCTTTTATATACAGTCTAAAATTGAGATGTTTATCAGGGGCATGGCCTAGATTAATGCTGGATGTTTATCAAGTATTGATTTCATGAATTAAGTTCTCCTCGCTTCAGTAATGGATGCCAGACGAGGGGGAGGGGGATCGAGCAACCTAATAAAACTTTTAAGCCTCGAGCAATTTCTGGCATAGTGTAAATCAAAAAGCCATTTTAGTCTGTGCAGCCTGCCTGAGGGAGGGTACCTTCAGCTTTCTTGATGTTCCTGTGGTGTGACAGAGGAGTACAGGAGCCAAACATGGCTGTCACTGAGCATGCTCTTAAACTATAAGGCCAAACCGTTTAATACTCGTGCTCACCTCCAGCTTGGCATCCAGATCTGCGTCTGAGGCGACCACATGCTCGTCCTCCTTCTTCCCGGTGACCTTGATGAGAGTCTGCTTGGTTTTCCAGTATTTCTGCTGGAACTTGTTTACCACAGATGAGTCTTGGCTTTGGATGAAGCGATCAAGATAGTCTCGGGAGTAACCACTGCAATGACACAAAGAATGGCGCAGTGCTGTGACTGCTCCCTCTCTTGGAAAGAACTTCATAAAATCTTTGGAGAACTTATTGATTTATGTGAAATTATGTGCACAAAGATATACTCACAAGTTTCCTCCCTCCATTTTCTTAGTTACCTGAGGGGTAAATAAAGTACTTGAATCAGTATTGATGTGGCCGTTGGTTCGAACTTTTTTACCATTGACTCCATATAATGCCTTAGTCACCTTATATTCTGTCTTATATGATAACACCTTGTATTTCTAATGCATTAGAGAATACATCTGCGCTTAACAAAATCTGCATTTTCTTCACAGCTTTGATGATAAAGCCAAACTTTTACATGTCTGCAGTGATAGTATAAGGTAAGGGTGTTGCCTTATACCAGTATTGACAATAACTAATATTTAAAAAAAATATATATATATACAGTTTGATTAAAACATAAAATCATATTCGAATAATGCATCGGTGTTAGAGTGAGGAAGGGACTTTCTCCATCGCCTTTCAATCCTATTCTGAGTGAGTGTAATAAAAAGTTGATGGTTAATATGAGTGATAACATTATTTTTTTTAATTTGTTACCATGACGACTGTGGAGTGAAAATGTTATTTTGTCCCAGGAATGTTGTTAACTGTTATTGTTGGGCACTTTTTTTTTAGGAGGACCTGACATTTACAAAAATGTACCAAACTATTATGAGAAAGTGACCGTGGATCACTTCAGGGTTTTTCAGATACTGGAGCATAGAGCCAGTGAGGTGGGCAATAAAAGAAAGTAGAGTGGAATTCTGAATTTATAATTTATTCACTTATTATTTATTTATTCATAATTGCATTATCCATCTCAAACAACTTAGCAATAGGCAATTTAGTAGCTCATATGTCCTCTTTATTGTTTTTATTCTTTAACGTTCGTTGTACAAGAAAGTGACAATAAAAATCTATCATTGAAAGACAACCAACCGAACAACATGCCAGTTCTGTGCTGACATTTATTTCACCGAAATTTAACTTGGCTATTTTTAACTCTGAATTTGTACAAAATGACAGCCAAAAAAGAAAACCCTCCAAAAACTACCTCTTTTCACCTTAAAGCATAATCTTTAACTTTTACATGCAGTAAGTTCTTTTTCACTTATATGCAGTGTTTCACAAATTAATTAATTTAGCTCATATTCAGCTATTAAAGTTTTACTTCTGATAATTTCCCCAATCCTAACTCTTATTTTAAGCTTCTTTGGAAAATGACTGCAGGTCGTTGACTACTTAATAAACAATATTTATTATAGACCTGTGCTCTGTTCAGAGTGCACACCACATTTACACTTTACATCAGCTGTGAAAGGCTCCAACCACCAACCCTACACCCTAACTTGGAAAAAAAGGGGGGTGGATGAAGTTGTTATACTGAAGTTATTTATTTTGAAATTAACCGACGTTGTACAAATGACATATGAAAGATACGATTATAAATTGCATTTCTCTGAAGCTTCAGTAAAAGTTGACGGAATCCTAAAAAATGGATTCAGACCCTGGACCCTGGAGAGACTCGACCTTGTTAGTGGATCATCATGACTTCTATGCTGGATAATAAGACGTGCCCGAGGACTTGGCTTATTTATATTTCTACCAGCTTTGTTTAATCATCGCCGGGAGTGGGATTTAGTTATCTGTGCCCGTTTTAAACATGGCAGAAGAGCACCACCTGTTTCCAGTGAACGCCTCGCCTGCTGTGCATCATCACCGTGAAGAAATTAATAAATAATCACCATATCCTGCAAAGAGCGCGCGCGCCTCACGACTCGTTTAAAACAAATGGATGATGCGTTGCTGTCGTTTGCCTTCCCCGGTAGTAACAGTGTTTATAGAAAGACCCTGCAAATAATCTATACCTCTAAACAGGTAAACGCATGCTCATTTACGTCCTGATGTAAACTGAGCCGTTTATTCAGCAGATCCGCACTGGCAGAAAGAAAGCGCACTGTGCGGAAACCCAGCAGCTCCCCTTGCCTTATCCTTTAAATATAACCGATACATATCACAATAAAACCGAGAGCATAGCAAAATGAAACAGTTTGTTCCACACATACCTTTCCGCGTCGGTGACATGTAGAAGAGCCGCTTTATTTCCTCCCCATCGCCACACACACAGCAGCTCTGCCTGGCTGACAGGCCCTGATGTACTGTATACAGCTACTGTATGTACACACAGCTGCTTCTTCGCCACAGCTCATTGTCCGCGTGCACGAAACACCGCTGACGTCATCCAGACTTCGCCCCCTCCTCCTCCCCTCTCCCGCGCTGCATTCAGCCACTGCCCTACGTTAGTGTGCAAAGTGGGCAGATGTCTGTAGACTAGAAAATAATGACGGAGAGCAGCTGACGGAGGACACGCACACACACAGTGGACGTTTCATATTACCCCCTCTAATGTGTTCTACATTTAGAGCAGTGGGCAAAATGGTTAGTAATGTATTAGCACAAAGGAATAACTCTATTCTTAGAAAAATTAAAGTAGAAAATTACTTAAATGTTGCAAAAAGAAGGGCAAATAACAATCTGGACACAGGAAGACTGGAAACACTGTAATTGAACATATGGGAACACACTGTTGCGCATTTTATTGTGTAGTCAGGTTGTACTTCACATGAATAAAATTCTTCCTAGTTTACAAACCCCACAAATATCTACATAGAAATTGTGGTTCGATCTGCTGCCTCACAGCAGGACAGTTCAAAGGCAGGTGGGGTTTGCATGTTTCTCCATATGCTTGCACAGAGTTCTGGTGGATTCACTCAGTACTCGGACACTTTTGCACTCAAACACCTCACCCCATCACGCAGGACTAAAAAAACTTAAGATGTGCAAATAATGAACAGAGCAAAACTGGAAAATAAACAGAGATATTACAGGAGTGCTCTATGACACCTCTGGTGAGGGTAATGAACAGGGTCAATGGTGGTCATCCACTGTCTTCCTAACAGTGAAGATATTTGCTACCTACACCCAAAGCACCCAGACAGCTATATCAAATCCTGATCTTAGAGCTGTTCAGACATGGTAGTGATGTATTCAGACTAATTCATGCACACTTTATTGTGTGCATGAATTAAATGGAAAAAGCTAAATCTGATACTCAAACACACAATAACAATGACATCTTCCTACACCAATCAGAACATTTTCTGTGGCTCCAGATTGTGGTCAGGTAAACCATCTTTCTTCATGATTGGTTGCACTTTGATTAGCAGGTGGGTGAAGTCAAAGCCACCATTGCTATAGCTCACCAGGATGAGCTGGCATCCCATATCCCGAAAGCTCATCCTGAAAGCTATTGCAGTGTCCTGAGTCGGCCTCAGACCATCTCCTGCATGTCATTTCCCTGCTTTCCTGTCCTCTGTGCTGTACTATCAGTAAGTATTAAACAGAGAGCAAGGTTTTAAAAGGATGTAAACTTATTGCGGCTGAGTTTTTAATTTGTAATCTTTTTATTTATTTATTTTGGTGGTTTGAACATCAGAAGGCGAGCACCATCTGGTTCCCATATTGAAGCAAAGGCAGGCATCTCTGGAGCTGATATCTGTAAAAATGGAGCACCACTTATACCAAAACAATTTAGATGAATAAAAAGCACTAGGGGACAGGGGGAAAATATGTAAATTTGGCAAACTTTGCCTTTAAGTAAAACGCAAACACATCAATACTTCACTTGAAAAGCTTATGCAAGTAAATACTTCTACACAGAGAGCACTTTCAGCACTTTCTTAGCCACATACTAAACAGGCAAATAGAGGTTAGAGGATATTACATTTCAAGTGAAGTCTTATTCATTTGACCTTGCAGTTTTTCCCCATTTGGGCCATGCGGACAGGTGAAAATCATTTAAAACCTGAACAGACATGAACCTATCCTAAACCCTAAAACCTTATCCCTATAACCTAAACGCTAAATGACCTGCTGGATGCAAGGAGGATTTAAAAAAGGAACAAATGGGAATCGATCAGCTTTACCTGCATATAAACTAATGTGTTTAATATGCGTTATCTTTATTTGCTTTACATGCACACGTGTCCACTTTTCTTCTGTCTACAGTCTTGTGCAGACCTCCACCAGTCTGCTCTCAAAATAACTGCTGATGTTTACTTCTCTGTGTGCCCAAAGGATGGCAGTGCAACACAAAGCAGTGGAGCTGCACCTTTAATAGTCTTCTCTCTCCTGTTTTGGGGCCCCGAGCTTTCATCTGTTGGCTTCAATTTATTTCATCACAGTATACTGCAGCTGATCTAATAGCATGTACGTTTTGTTGTCACCTAAAGGGAATTTCTTGTCATGCTCCAAATTGATGTACCTGTTTGTCGCCTTGGACAGTATTTGTGCTGCACAGTCACAAGCAGTGTGTGAGCAGCATACGGCTCAGTCGATTTCACCGATCAGGCACCGTGAGGTACATTTAAACAGTACGTTATGGATCTATATTTGGAAGGTGTGCTTTATGTACAGCTTAATTTGATTATCACCCAGGGAATATTGAGCCCTTTGATCATTCGACGCCCCGAGGTCACTTTGTGCACAATGGAGCCTGATTTCATCCTGGATACATCCATGTTGTGTTTGTTGGGCTATTCAGCGTCTTTCGTTAGTGTTAGAATACCATCTGATTTTGTAAAGGAATTTCATTACTGTGCCTTGGCATCCTTCCCAAGCCATACCTGAGACATCATCCCAAAGTCTTTTGATATGAGCAGATGGATAGGGGGTCTCTTAAGGGGAGGATGTAATCTCCATAAAGCCCCATGTCCTTCAACCCATCTGATTGTCTTCCTGCACTCACAATCTTATCTTCAGGTCCAAGATGGTTTTAAAGCAATTTGACTTCACTTAAATAAGACAGGAAAACAATTAAGTGATGCTGTTGGGGGGTCTAATTCAATCAGAGGAATTCCTCTCCGATATTGATCAGAGACTATTGATTTTCTCTGACATTTCCTTACTCTTAACTCTGCACTGTGCTTCATTTGAGAGATTTTCCTTTGTATTAACAAGCAGTGTCTTTCATACTCCGCTATCATCAGCTCTGCATCAACTAACGCCAGAATAGCCAACATACTGATCCCCTTATTTTTTTTTCTGGGACACAGACTAAACCAGACTTGTGACTGGCCTCATTATGAAGGTTTGCCACCCCCTGAGAGTGCCCGACCTGACCCCAAAAATTGCCCAATTGGCTTTTTCCATCTGCGCTTATGTGTGGTGATGGGGAACCATGACATTTACATTTGCACCACTCCAATATGATCCCTTGCTCTGCACGAGTTTTCGACACAGACTATAGCTCAAAACCGGTCACAGGATCAAAAGTGTCTCTTGCCTGAAGGAGCCACTGAGTCGATCCTTTCCATTTCTGCACCAAATGGTGTTTTCTCTTTCCTCCTCTCTCTCTCTCTCTCTTCTTCTATCTCTCTCTCTCTCTCACCAGTAACTTGCTGGAACACATTTAGATCCTGAGTAGAACTCCTCAGTGCCCACTCATCACTCTGCGTGGTGTTTGAAGATTACTACGCTCAGAGACATCCTCACTGGGCATCCAGGCAGCTTAGAGGCCAAAATCCATAATCCCTTACCCTTCATGGGAATTCTCCATGCACTTCAACATGCTGAAATACAGCCCCGCTGCAGCAGCCACTCATGGCCGAGGAACTACTGCAGCCAGAGGCCCAGATAGATGGATGACATGTCTCAATGAATGTGGGAGAAGTGGAGGAAGTTAGATTTAAAAATAAGTTATATACCACAGATAGTTCCTTCTCTGAAACACGCCGAGTAAAGGGATCTTTTTTGCAAGGTGTTTTATTTCCAAGATATGCATGCACACAACTTAAGTTGGTCCACATACGCCGCTAACTGTTTTATGCATACCATACCAGCCCAGAAGACATTATTTACTGAAAATATAGGTGCCGTTCTGGGACTCAGCAGTTCCACGGCTTTTCTAGCAGTCGTCTCAATAAAGAATTTCCTCTGAGGCTTTGGTGCCTTATTAAAAAGCGTAAATAAGTGTAGTTCCTTGATTCGGTAATCTGCATGAGCGGGTAATATGTGAAGTTCAGCTGTTGTAGCTGAAGGACCAGTGGGGTTTTCCTCCTCTAGGCTACACGCTAATGCTTTGTTAGTCTGCTGTGCTTAAACCTGTTTATTAGCTTGGGGACTTTGTCTTGCAGCAAACGAGAACAATAAAAGTAATCTCACATTCACATTTGGTATTTTCTCTTTATGAAAGTGTTTCTTTGCTCTGAACCTTTTTCCATTTTCCTTTCTCACCACATAGGTAAAAATATGAGGGAGACGAACAGAGCTGTTCCAGCGTTTTTAAAAATTTTTTATTTAACAAGGCAGGACCAAACCACCAGAAAATTGGTTGAACTCAGTTGTAATGAGTTTAATTGCGGACAGAGCTTGTGCTTCCATGAAAATGAATGACCAACATAATAGTGGCTGCGTTGGAGGACACGATTCAACTACGAGGTCAAGAAGTTAACAAAATGCAGTCTGATTATATCTGTAAATATGTTTTTAATATGTTTTCATACTCTACCGAAATTAGTATTGTTGGTTTTGAATCCTAATGGATAAACTAAGCATAATGAGATGTTTCATTTTAGTTTAATATTTTATGGTTAAATTAGTATTTTTCTACTTGTTTCTTTGTACCCTTACTTTAATACAGGCTCCACAGCTCTAACTAGCTGTGGAGTCGTACTGTGTACGGTGGCAACGAGCCAGAGAGTCCTGTGAGTTAAACCTGTGACCTGCAAAGTGGTCTCTTGTGGATTATTTTAACTGCACGAGGGACGCATGTAAGTGCAAGCTAGTGCTTTCTGCTGTAACATCATATATATATTGTTTTGTGCTTTTAAATGAGCTTTTAGTGCATATTAATTGATAGACTGAGGTGGACAACACTGTTTTCCCAGACAACAGGGATCTGAACACCATCTTCTATACCCTTCATTTTGTTAAGGTTTAAAGTTAGAGGCGTGGCTGCGTTGAGTGACAGGTGCGCCAGGAGCAAACCCCTTAGGTGTCTGTTAGGTCTTACCTCCATTAATTACACTTGCGGAATTAAACCTGTGCGCTGCCTTTGGAGCATTCTTCGTTGAATTACCTGACAAATAATACGGCCTGCAGCACTGATGGTTCAAGAGGTCTTTGCTTTAGCTTTGGTGAGTAAAACGTTACTGTTTTTTTAGTGTGTTAGCTTTAATTAGCTAATATGTGTGCTTTGCCCCTATACAGTCTATGGATGGAGCTGTTAATCACCTGATAACTCAGCACTAAACCCATTCACACATGGTAGTCTTAAGTCTGGCTCCGGAAAACCAATGTTAGCTGAAATGCTAACACAGACGCTTCCAAATTCAGAATCCACAACCAGGGTGTGACGTCAGTGCGCCCGTGCAGTCTTTTATCAACAGCAGGCGCGTGAAACATAATGCCCGGGGGCCACAATCGGCTGGCGAAGAAGCCAATTTGTCCCCAACAGATGTGAAGGAAGGCGTAGTTTTGGACCTTTTTCTGTATTTTCATAAGTTTTACCGCTTTATCTTTAATGATAAATATCTCCCATGTGGCTATTCATGCAATACTACAATAATTAGGTAATAGATAAAAAAAAAAAAAGTGAAATGACAGGAAAGTTCCTTCTTTTGTTTTGGGGTTTTTCTCTTTTGGTTCTGCTATAGAAAATTCTGTGAATTAACTTTGTGTTTTATAATTACAGGACAGTCAATGAGCTGCAGCTAACAGATGTTAATTTAATTTATTACAGCAGCATTTCTTTATCATGTATAGATGAAGTTGAACTTCTTATATTAAGATATCTCTTCGACTAAAGGTGCAAACTTCTTTAGCCTGGGTTTCACTGATCCAGCCCACAGCACGTGCTGATGATAGTTAGTTGAACATCATGTAGCAAGTCTGCACTGCAGCTGTAGTTTTTGTTTAAGGATTAGAGGAAAGCAAAAAAACCCAA
This sequence comes from Neolamprologus brichardi, assembly GCF_056152115.1. NCBI lineage: Eukaryota > Metazoa > Chordata > Actinopteri > Cichliformes > Cichlidae > Neolamprologus > Neolamprologus brichardi. Next base: position 26,743,654 of record NC_142114.1, on the reverse strand, counting down.
AAGACAAATCCTCACCCAGGAAACTTTGAGCATCATTTATTTCATTACTGGAATCTGATAAACCTTTCTGCACCAGTTTTATTATTTATGTAGAAGAAAATGCGTCACATAACAGTTCAAAGCATGCTGGAGTACAATGCAGCGAGGCTCTCGAACATTCTGTGCCACTTTCAAATAATTAATCTCAGCTTTTCTCATTAGCATTATCACTGCTAAGTCAACAGACATATAGACATAGTTTACTGTTCTGTTCTCTCCCGTGTTTGCCTGGTTTCAGAGGTGGGGAATCAGACTATAACAAGCTGACAGGTTTGTCTGATATCATCCTGCTTTTATGGTTTTTCTTTTGAGAAGTAACCTGCACAAATGTGCATGAAACATCTTTTCATCTCACTGAAAATGACACTGATATGCTTTAATTTATCAGCTCCTGCACTTTAATAGCTCAGACGTGTTTCAGCAAGATTTCAGTCGATGTATGAATATAAAATCTATCACACGTCCTTTTTTGGGGAATGATTTTAAAAGTCTCGTCCATCTTTACTGTGTTTTTGATATTTTTAGAAAACCAAAGGCAACATGATAATTAATATCTAGTGTAATCTCACATCACAACGTGAAATAGTAACTGAGAAAACAAGCCTTGAAAAAAGTGGCCACTGTTTTATTTTAACCATAGACAATGTAAAATATGGACAGAATCACTGAGACAGCGGCGACTGGTTTGTGAAGTACGGTTAAGTTAAGTGGTGTTACCACAAGCCACTGACTGTGAATGCTCATTGGCTAAAAACTTGTCAATTTCAAGTACTGGCAAATCCCAGATAATCCTCCTTTTTGATGCTTAGAATGACCATAATTTACAGAATGAACTTCATATTTTATTCAGTGTGATTTGAAATTAGCGACTGAGTTCAGAAACTTAGCAGAAAAGTGTTTAGTGAGGTTCGAGATCAGGGGAATGAGGGGCTGCTTTCTCACAAATATCTTGATAATCAAAATCACAAGGGTCTATGTGATGGCCCTCTGCTGGCCATTACACAGAATGTATATTTATGGCACTATAGTGTTCGCTTTACTTTTCAAGATGAGATACTACATCAGTCTTATACAGGCTATGATTTTAACCCTAACTAAGATCATTATCTACACCTAATCTAAAGCGTAGCTCAAGAGTTGGGAGTTCGCCTTGTAATCAGAAGGTTGCCAGTTTGAGCCCCGGCTCCGACTGTCTCAATTGTTGTGTCCTTGGGCACGACACTTGATCTGTTGCCTACTGCCAGTGTCCGGCAGCCTCGCCTCTGTCAGTGCGCCCCAGGGTGGCTGTTGCTACAATGTAGCTGCCATCACCAGTGTGTGAATGGATGTGTAAAGCGCTTTGGGGTCCTTAGGGACTAGTAAAGCGCTATACAAATACAGACCATTTACCATTTAAACCTAACTAAGTTGGTTTTAGTCCCTAAACCTTTTTTAAGTGTTTTTAAATGCTTAAACCACATTGAGTAGTTTCTAATAATAAGTGTGTGTAAAACACAGTTGAAGTGTAAAAACCTTCCATTTGTTGGATTCAAACCACTAAATATGTTCTTCCATTGCTAACTTACCCAGCCTCCAAACGTGGACTTTTTTTCTTGCTTGTAAAAAATATTCGGTTTCATATTCGTGGACACAAATCAGCACGTGAAACCAGTTAGATGAAAATTTGTGTCCGGGAACACAAATTGATGGATTAAAAGGTGCAAGCGTTTCACGAAGTGACATAAGACAGCGAAGCAATTTTGGACCTCATCTTCTTTCTCCCTTCCGGCTCCTCCATGCATCATAACCTGCCTGCGTGCTAGAGGAGGGGAGGAGATGCTGTGCAGCTGCTGAGTGAGATGCGTGTGTGTTTGACTGTGTTGGGGATTATTAAATTTAGCAGAAAAGATTCAGTGGCTGTAAGAAGCCTAAGGAATAATTCATATTTCAAGAGTGAAAAGGTCAATTTTTGGACATCGGCTGCTGAGGAATGTGGGCGTTCTTACTTCATATAGCGGGGTGGGCGTTTAATCGATTAATTGATGTTATTTATTTTCAGTCAACCTTTTGAAGGCAGTTTGCAAGGACATGCTTCAGACTCATTCGTTTTCCCATAACAGGTTGCTCCAACTTGGACAAAATGCCTGTGTAAATGCCCTTGGTCAGCAACCAGCCGGACTGCTACCCAGCACTACAGGCCCAACCTGTATCAGAGCGCTGCAGCCCTCTCTCTCTCTCTGTCTCTCCTCCCCCCGCTGTTTGGCATGCTCCGTGGCACGGCGTGCTGAGGGCAGATCGTGTCACCGAGCTGGCACCGGCCTGAACTCGTTCAAGGTTACTCTTTGATTTAATGGTGATGCATTTTTTAAAACAGCATCATCCCTCTCTCTCTCGCCACAGCTCCTAGTCCATCTCTGTCACAAACACTGGCTGTGCATCTCACCTTTAGCAGTGGAAGCACCGGGAGAGGTTGTTTAAGATATAAATCAATGGCAAACGAAGCGCGAGCTCCAGAGCAAGCTGGCCCCGGTTGTTGTACCTGCCAGCCTGTTTTAAAGGCAGGACGGTGAAGGAAAATTCTTCTATATATTTAGTCTATGACATGGGAAAATGGTCAACTCATCATGCAGACAGCTTTCTGTATGAGAACTTAAAATGAATGCTGTCTGCAAAGCCTTGAAGGTTTGATACATAACCAGATGCTGTGTAATACCTTTATGGTTTTCTCTTCCCTTCTGGAGATGTAAATGATGGAGAAAATGATCGGTTTGTTCTTTTCATTGTGTCCTGCCCATATAAATAGCGTTACCTATCTCTGTTCTTCAGTGATGTTTTTGACGGGGTGATATTCACCAATCATCACGTCTTCTTGCTGTTGTTTCAGTAAACGTTGCGTATCATAAAAATAGATTTTCAACCAGTTGCTCGTTTCCTCTGAGGGGTAGCTGTTTGTGAATTGTTGGGGGCACACTCGAAAACGTTGACAAGATCAAATACACTTTTAACTTTTCTTCTCTTCTTAACTGAAATTGAATCTAAACTATTCAGGCACGAGAGCATCGGCCTTTGTGCGGTGTGGCAGGCTGTTAGGGATGGAGATGAGCGTTTTTGATAAAGAGAAAAAAGTGATAAATCAGAGGATAGAAACGGGGCATATTCATGAGCTCTGTAATCCTCTTATATCTTGTGTCATTTTGAAAAGCAAACACATCTTTGAGATCAGTACTTGACTGTGTCAGGTTCGATAAACCTCACCTCCACCATCTGAAAAATGTTAACATGATAAGAAACCTGATGAGCAGAAATTTCTGGAGCTCTAATCACTTCACTATAAGACTCTGCAGTCAGAGGAGCACTAATGCAATGCTTTTTAAAAATTTGTAAATAAGTTTTTGATGTATTCCTACAAAGTTTTGCCCCATCCGTCACACTTGCCTACAGACTAGTTGGTGACCCCCTGTCAACCACTGGAGAAAAATATTTTTTCCCTGAGTGGTTGCTGCCAAAGATGGCTACTGCACCATCCTTGCAGAGGTAATCTGCTACTGGCTCGTTCCCTGTAGCTTGCACAAAAGATGTGAAGTCGCCTGCCAACTTGAGCAGCAGTAAAACTGTGAAAAATGTGAGCGAAATCAGAAAGAGGAGACCATTCCCTTCAGGAAGACTTAACAGTGGTTGGTTGATAACTCTCAACACTGCAACCAGAACATTTCAAAAGAAGCAACTTTTATTATTAAGGTGATGGTTTTCCATTCTCAGTTTGCGTCACGCTTGCACCAATCACTACTGCTCGAGAAGCTGGCGAATGTCTGCAGACAAGTCAGTCTTTCATAAAAACTACGAGTAACCATCCTGATCTGCTGGTGAACAAAGTAATTGGTTTTCAGTTCTGTATACACCTTTGTGACCTTTTTCAGCTGTCAGCAATACCGCCAAACAGTTTTTGCATACGTATTTTTCCTTAGTGGTCTATGTGTTACCAGGAGGTGCCAGCTGGTCTCCTGACCTGTGTGACTGGGCCCTAATAAAATAAATGGAGAAAGGGGGAAAAAATGAAACACGTAAAATTTAGGTAAACATATTAATTCATGCTAGTTTTACCTATTTATACTGAGTTATCTCTAAATTTGGGTGTTAGCCATAGACTGTATATAAAAGCCAACACAGAAAAGGTTTGAACCTGCATTTTTTTTTTCTAATGGCCAGCAGAGGGCATCTTCTCTGGTTGCAAAAAGAAGTTAGATTGTGCAGAGGTCATTAGAAAAACGACATCTGGTGAGTTAAAATAACTCGGGAGTCTTATTTGAACACAAAATGAAGCTCACTTTGTGAGGCCTAATTGACAGATAGACGAGAGAAGAGGGCAAGTTTTAAAAATAATGCTAATTAAATTATTAATTTTGGACACAAAGCTCAATTTGAAAGTTTATTGTAATTTGAAAAGTGTTTAGTCTGACAGATCAAATCTTACTAACCTACTGTATGTTTTGTTTTTTGTTTTTTTTAATGACCCGACAGTAAAATAATGAAATGGCAAAACCAACACTGTTGCCTTTGTTGGTAATCTGAGAAGTATAGTTGTGTCTACTTGTTTCATTTAATAAGCTATTGTTGACAAGCTGAAATGGGGAGTGTAAATATTCATGGGACTTTTAATATTTAACCTCAGAGCCTTTGCAGCAAAAAGTTTTGGTATAAAAATTCTGGCACAACTTCACCTGCTTCCAAGGTGCATGAAGAGGATAAAAGAATTCACAAAGCAGGAACTCCAGCAACACTTGAGGGAAGATGAACAACCCTGATGACGGCCACAAGCCGAAACGCGTTGGTCTATTATTAAAGTTGTTCATCTTCCCTCAAGTGTTGCTGGAGTTCCTGCTTTGTGACCTCAGAGCCTTCAGACAGTGTTGTGATAATTATTTCACTTATTTTGTGCTTAAACTTGGATTAGACTTTGATTATCGTGTCTGTAGTTTGTAATGTAAAGGTTTAGCTAGGTCAAAAAATGAACAATCACCGGGTTTGTGTTAATGTTAACGTATTAATAAAATCAGCGTTTCTGTTATTGGAAGGTGCACAGGTAACAGGAAGGAGACTCGAACTGAGAGCTCTGTTTCTAAAGTACATAGATCATGAAATATGTGGACATAAAGTGCATGCCTTCGGTTGTGTTAATTGCATTTTATCCTTTGCGTTGTTATACAATACTGAGTTCATGTAACTTATTCTCCTTACAGCACGCTTGAAATAAAAAAGTCCAACTTGTCACTCTTAATTAGGCATTTTAAGTAAAGCCAGTTAATCAAATTTCAGTAACCTTTAAAGGTTAAATGGGAAGAATAAGTCTTTTTTTTTTGTTTGTTTAATTAATCTACGTTTAACTAATTATTTTATGAATTGTGGATCTGTTTATAAAGCACGAAGCCCCTTTCTGCATATTTGATTGCACATATTTAAATAAATAAAATCTTGATTTTAGTTGCATCTGAACACTTACAGAAAGAGAATCAAGATTTTTGATTATAGTGTGTCTTCAGTGTTATAAATGTGTCAAAACAAGCACCTTGTAGACGCTGTTATCAGCTACAAGATGGTTTTTCAGCTGAAACTAAATGAATATTTGGTTAATTAAATGTAACCGCCCCAAAATAATTGCTACTCTCTGTCCTGCACGCAGATGAAAGGATTAATTGATCTAATTCCTGCTCTCTCAGTTCAGAGGGTCGCTTGACTTGGCGTTGAAGTCAATAAGCACTAAAGGAAAACTGCTGCTCAGTTGATCTCAATAAACACTTTCTTAATGAGTCAACTTACTCGAAAGCTATTTTGAAGTCTTTTTAGTGCAGTATGATGTTCATTTTGTAAATTATGGCCTCGTTTAGACTCAAACAGACAATAAAACGGTATTCTTTGTGACAAGCTCGTGCTTGAGTCACTTTCATATGAGTATGCAGCGCACTTCTCAGTCTAATCCATCCCCTCTCTGTGATTTTCACTTTAAAAGGGAAAAAATTACTAACACAAGAAATGTTATATATGGTTTCTGGGACACGTATAGAAATCTTTGGGACCCCAGTGGAGTGTTTTGATCCAGCTTTTTAATATTACCATTCAAGCTGGTTATTTTCAATATATTTCATATGCATTAAACTCATACTGGCACTCACCTTCCTATAATTTTCATATTAATAATAAAAAAACTAATACTGGGAAAAACAGCTAGTTGGCTTTGATGCTAGTTGATTTTCAAACACAGGTAAACTAAACCCCACAGTGACTGAATCCAATATAAAGATGTCGTAATTCTGTAATACTGATTTTATTTGATTTTATGTATCTTTTTGCATCCACTGTAACATAATGAGAACTTTCCCATCACTCTTTGTGCATGCGAGTGTGAAAATCATGACAATACATGAAAGGAGGGCTTAGCGTTCTGGTTAAGTGTGAAAATGACTCTTGTCTTATCTAATGGGATAAAAGGTTGGAGACTTGGGAGACATTTGGTGTTGAAAGCAGACACCCAGCAGACAGACATTTGAAAGCAGCCTAATTTCTTTCAGATTCATGATGAGCTCAGCGGCATTAGATCATAGATGCGCAAAGAGCAAAATGGGAGAATTAGACAGTCGCTGCTGCTGCTGCTGCTGCTGCTGTCAGCCATTATCCACTGAGGTAAGAATTGACAGGGCTGTGATGCTAACATCCATTAGAGCAATTAACTGCGGCACATAGGTGTCCTGCATTTTAGGTGTGTGAGGTGGTCTATTAAAAGTATTCTAAATTTTTATTCCTTTTCAAAGGAAAAAAAAAAAAAGAAAACAGTATGGCAAATGTATTATAAGCAGTGGGACAGAATTAAATAGAGCGTAAACTTAATTTCATGTTGCCACAATTCATTCGATTCATATGGGCTTAATAGTATTGTTCATTTTCCTGCATATTTAGGGGTGAAGTGTTCGTACCTGGTTATGTCTGGGGGGCATTAATTCTGACTAATGAAATGACTCTATCCTCTGTGGCGTTTTAATCTATTCACTGTGAAAGTAATTGACAAGCCCACAGTATGTGCATTAGGATAGCTCCGGCACCAAAGGACAGCTGTCACTAAAGCAATTAAAATGACAAAGGTTAATTAATTCTCTGCAGTTTTTTACCTGATATGAGACATTCACAATGAATGAGTTTTCATTTTCAGAGGAGTAATAGTGTTTTGAGGAGGGTAATTTATTTGTGGTTTAAAAAAGAAAAACACCAGTCATTGTCTGATGGAGCCTTTAATATGTCAATACCTCACACAAAACTGTGCCCTCAGGACAGCTTCAGCCCCAGATTTGAAATGCATTCTGCAGAAGGACATGATCTGAAATGACAATTGCTTGTTTTTGCCTCTTTTTTTTTTTTTCAAAGCAAGCTCCTTATTGTTTGTCCTGTAGCAACGCAAACAGAATGTGATTTGTTTTTAAATGAGGCGCATGAGGATGTTTTACGCTTTAATTTGAGCAAACGTCTGTAAGTAAGTGGAAGCTCTACATTTTCGCTGCGGTTGGGGGTCAAGCGGAAGAAAAACCGAGACGCAAATAATTACTATGCCAACCACCTCTGACACCACGAGAGCAGAACCCAAGAACTTTCTAATCCACCTAAATGTCAAAGCAACGTTCACAGCCCTCCCTCCATGTGAATCTCCACAGGCTGCCAAAAGGCCAGTGGTTAGTCATCTGTTTACTCCTGCAGCTGCTGGGTGTCATTGGGACTCTGAAGGAGAAATCCCATGATTCTCTCTGCCATTTCTGACAGCTCCCGCCCAGACCACATTAATCAGGGATTGTGGGCGAGCTAGGGGATAGAAGGCAGGCATGGATGGCTCCGGCCCAGCATAGCTGAACCGAGGGAGAAGATCTGGGCCCAAAGATAACTTAGACGTCCAAACACTGCCGCTCTCCAACGCTGTCGGTTTCATTCATACGCACAGAATTCGTTAAACGGACAAAAGAAATGGGCAGATTTGCTTTTCTTGTAAAACAGAGCTTGGAAAAGGACTCAAAACATCTCCTAGTTGTGCATATTGGTGTCTACAAGAGATTAATTCCTGAAAAGCTGCATTCCTTACATTTTAATTATTTAACTCCGCTTTCTCCATCTTCTCTGTTAAATTATTTTTTCACTAAGCTGTAATGAAGGTGTAATCTGTGATCTGAAAATGTTTTTTTTAAAGCTGAAATACAAAGCAGGAAACGGCTTTCATTTCCAAAATGAGGAACATTTGTTACAAATATATATTTATTTAAATCTAAGGACCGTTTTAAATCATTAATGTTCTTATATAAATGAGTAACACAACTCCCTATTTGCAATTACAGATAAGAAATCATCGACTGGTATATAAAAGAAGAATGTAGTCACCAGTACTGTACTAACACTATGTTTTTTCTGTAATGCAACACACTGCTGGATGGAATTCAGTAATCAAATTACATTTAAAACTATACCATTACTTACATTACAAAGGTTCTTCATTTACCTGCACGATGGGCACAGAAAGGAAAAAACTCAAACATGTTCAGTCCTGAACATTTATACCACAATCAGCTGATTTCAGTTAGTATGCAGGGAAAACAGTGAAATGGTCTACAGCTAAAAAGTGGATACGTGGACATTACTTTTGTTTTTACTACATCCATGGACAGTAACGTGAAGGTACAGTGCAGAAAACTGAAGCTATAAAATCTGCACAGACAGCATAGTGACACAAAGGTAGTGTGGAAGAACCTGAGTATATGCCAAACCCAGCTAAGCAGACAGCCTGATCTTCAGCTGAAGCAGTGAAGAGCAGTCAGGCTCGTAGCATTTCAGCCTCCATTTCTCCAGCCTGCACCTGTTAGTAGAATTACTGTGAAATGCCTTTTGAGCTACTTTTTAGTTCAAACATTCTTTGCTGTTGTCTTGTTCATACTTGAACACTAAAAGGAAGATCTCGCATGTGTCCTCTTCAGAGGAGGGATCTGTGTTGGTGTGCAGGATTGTAGTCTGGTAATTATGTACTTGTATTTATATAGCATTCCATCCATCCATCCTTCCATCGCCTGCAATCTCTCCAATGTGTCCTGGGTCTGCTCTGGGCCCTCCTTCAGGTAGCACGTGTCTCAAATGCCTTACCCAGGAGCTGTACTCTAAACTCCACCTGAATGATTGAACTCCTCACCCTACTGCTAGGGTGATGACCTTTTGGAGGAAACTCATTTCTGCTCATTTGCTCAGCTTTCGGTCACTACCCCCAGCTTGTGGCCATAGATGAGGGTAGGAATGTAGATTAGTTGGTAAATTGACAAATTTGCGCTCATTCTTTCTTCACCACAACAGATTTGTGAAGCATCCAAAGCCCTGAGAATGTCTCCCCCACTCGGTCTGTGAATCTCCTAGTCCACTCTCCCCTCACTCAAGAAATGGGATGCTGAGATACTCCTCCTTTGACTCCAATAGGAACCTAGTAGGAGGAACTACAAACTGAGTTTATAAACTGAGTGAGCAGTAAGGTAATTAGATGTGAAACCAGAGGATTTGCCCCCTGCTGGCCATTAGAAAAAATGCAGGTTTATGCACTTTGCATTGCAGCGTTTGTTCGGTAAGAAAAATACAAAATTGAAATTTTTCATCAAATACTTGAACTTGCAATAATGAATTTGCTTTGGTAATTTGGGGGCAACAAAATAATTTGTAGGCAGAAGACTGAAAAAAAACCACCTCGTTGTGTTGATCTGGACTAATTTCTAAATAGAAGAAAATTAGTTTTCATTTGAATCCATTAGGGGTTTAATGGTTCCAAAACAGAGACGGAATTTGTCTTCCTGTCCCCCCAGCTCCTCCATCCGACCCACTGCTCATTAACTTACTAATAGAGGAGTTAATAGAACATAAAGTTCCTATAAAAGTTAAGTGCAGCAACTCGGTGCTTGAATCTAATCTCAAACAAACCAGGACGATTATGTGAAAGTTGTCAGAGAAATTTAAGGATCGCTGGTTAAAGCTGCAATGTTTAAAGGTATCACACACGAGCTTCTTTAAATGAAATAAGTTTAAAATAGTCACAAGCTATGATGTTATGTCCCACACCTATTGCAAAGATATCAGCAGATGTTATGAGCTATTGCTGGCACATCCCATCATGTAATGATCACTGAGTCAATACGGCATCTAGTTTGCCCGAAAGGAAATCTGTAGATGTTTTTGCACATATCAGTGGTGAAAACGTCTTTTGCAGGAAATAGCAGAAAATGGAAAGTCTGTTTGGATTGGTAATAACATGAAATTCCAAAATAACCTGTTGTTAAAGGTTCTACACCTGCTTTGTTCTAGTGTGTGCTACTTTTGCCTTATTGGTATGCATTCAAACACAAATCTGTGTGCTGCAACAGCCATGTGTCGTCTTGTTCCTTACTCTAGGTCTAGTCAATAAAACCTTCCTGTGAAGCTCTTTATTCGAATGGTGAGAGGCTTGGTTATTTACTAAAAAACAGGGCAGGTAACTACCAGTTAAAACTAGGGACTACAACATTGTTGCAGTCCCTAGTATACAAATATACGAGGGACTGCAACTACACAAATATAGTGTATGCAGTTGAGCTCCTGAGACCTGAACTCTTGTTAGGGATTCATCACGTCTGTGTTGAGCAGAATGAAATGTAAGGTTGTGACGTCTGGTTATGAAGATGCAGGGTCTCTGGAGGTTAAGAACCATTTAAACACTGTTTCAATTCTGATTTTTTGTGGAACTTTTACACATGTACAATGACTGACTTTTTTTGCCTTCTTTCTTCGGGACCTTCTTTCTGTGACGCAGCAGCGCTAACCACTGCTCCACCATGCTCCCCTGGTTTGGAGAAACCAAATTAAATTTGTAATCTGTGCTCTATCAAAGCATAATTCTTTCAGACGGACGCCCACTGTAGGATGGAAAGTTACAGGTGATTGTGTGCAACCTGGCCAATCACCTACGTTGTGTATGGTCACTCTGGTGCTTGTTGCGCTCGCCAGCCGAGAAGTCATCACAGTCTATTAATACTGGTTAAAACCATTGATCATTTATAGCAGTTTATGAATAGCACAGGAGTCACTGAAGTCTTCTTCTTAATATGGTACAGCATGTGTTGTCTGTCTGTAGCCATATCCAGTGGCATGTAGCATATGCACATTGCCCATAAATCATAATTTAAACCAACTAGGTTAGTTTTGCCTTCCTTTCGTCTTTACCGCTCACCCTGTAACGCCTGTGTTCTTCTCCCTGTTGAGGTCCTCCTTCTAATGTTGTTGGCACTTGTACTAGTGTAGTATAGAGTGTCATCACTAGTAAATATTTCACCTGTATGCTGATGCTCGAACCTGCTTTAAAAAATACTTGAGCGAGCTGTGACTGTAAAGATGGGGGCAGTAAATTAAGAACAATACGATGAAAAAGCTAGAATGCTCCACGGAGCTGAACGGAAACTGTAGAGAAGAGCTGTCTCAAACACCATTTTATGGGCCATGAGCTTTGGGAGTAATCAACGGCAAATGATCACTGAAAGGAGTTTGGGAAGGAAGTTAGGCGGATAATGTGAGAAGGGGGAAAAAACAGCCCAACACTTCCAAAGCAGATGAATCCTAAACCCGAAAAACCAAATACCTACCCGGTATGTCTCCAGTAGTGTTTGACCCCTTTCACATCGGGCACTTGACCGATGTCAAGTTTAGTTACTGATAAATACTAAACGGAGCATAAGTTATAATACACGTGTAATTGAGGCTGAAACGGTAATTTCTTCAAAACAGTCAGCATCACAATATGTTGCATTTAGCCTCAGATGACATTAGTCAGGGAACAGATCCATCTCTCAGCAGCTCTCACACCGAACACTTTTGTGCCAGACTGTTTACACTTGTAAGATTATATGCATAATGAGGCTGCATTGTCTTGGGAAAGTGCTGCTTTAATTCTCTGAAGCTGAACAAACTGTCCCTGGCACATTTGGGTAGGGGTGGAGAGATATCAAAGTCACTTTATTGAGATGAAAGAACTGGCCCAAACAGCAATCTGACACATTAGTCATTCCTTCTTCTTAGTGACAGAAACATGCTCTCAATTTACGAGTCAGGTGCTTCCAGTGATTTCTGCCAGCCTTGTTCCTCCGCATCATAAATTCCTCTTTATGCTCACTCATCCCAAAGGCAGACCCCTATTCTTCGACCTGCCTTGTCAGAAAATTCGCCCCATGTTGGCATATTGGATGTCATCCAGGCTGCCATTAGCAGTTACTGCGTTGCGTATACCATGGCATACACTGTGAAAGAGCACTGAATTTAAATAGACAGCAGTGATTGTGCCTCTAGGTGCACATTCATACTTTTTTACAGGTTTTCTATCGGCTCTTTAATTCATTCTTTCTGTGGTGTTGACTCTGCAGAGCTCCCACTTATACTGTGTTCATTTTCTCTAAATGCTTCACGTGGAGCCACTGGCTTCCAATCTATGTAATGAAGGTTTAATAGCCAATTGGAACATCCAATATCATTAGCAGCCAGCGTTAGGCTCATCTGAAATTTTCTTCTTTTTTTTTTTTTTGATAACCAGAAGTGCAAGCGTTTGACATGCAGGATGTGTGATTAGCACCTGCTGTTTAATGTATGTCCTGCCTCTTCTGGAGCTGGAAAGCTCTTTTTACCAGTTTTCGCATTTTAATAGTGTTTTTGTTCTGCTTAAGCCTCAAATGCACTTCAGGAAATCTTCCTCTCTACAATTTCCATGTTCTCTTGCATTCTTGTTCTATGATCTATTTTTAAACAAACTTTTGACCTACCTTTTTTCCTATTATCAATCACTTTTCGATACAAATGATTATTCCAGTGTTTACAAATGGTTATTTTTGGTTTCTGCAGGGGCACTATGGCTCACTACTGGCTGCTTGTCATGTCAGTGATGCAAGGAGTCACCAGAAATAAAAGCAATGCTTAAATGTCTAAAACGGAAATGCAGTTCTGAGAAAAAAAGAGAGCAGAGTAATGTTTGGTTATTTTTAAAGAAAAGCACAAAAAATGATCTTCTGTATCTCTGTCATCTTGTGCATCTTGTGCAACTTTTATTTATTCATTGTGACATTTACTTGCTTATGTTTGATCTGATGAGAGCCCTCAATTTGGTGTCATTTACCGAGCGCCATCCACGGCCTTAAAACTGCTAAACACACAACACAGAATTAAAATAGAACATACTTTTTTTCCCGTCTTTGTGTCGTGACTTGGTGAAGATTATTTTTGACAGCTGCAATAACAGGAAAATATAGATGGACGTTATTAAGTTGTTTACCACATTCGGGTTCATGCATGGGACATGGACGAGATTCCAACAACAATATCAGAGAGGTACATTCACTCTAACAATCACACTGCAGAAAACAACACCACTCAAAATATGTTTGATTTTTCCATTATGCCCTCTAATGCATACTGACAGATTCTTCTTATTTGCATTGACATTTACGTGTTTGCAGTGATTACCAGAGACTGATTGGAGGAGACAGAAAGCATGATTGAGACGGAAATACACCATCAACATAAACAACTAAATTAGCAGGAGAAAACACTGATAAAATTGTTCTCTGGTCTTTGTGTGGAATCCACGATATTTACATAAATACAATCAGCATATTTTTATGGTTGGCTTGAGAATTTCCTTTCGATGTAAGCAGCTATGCATATAAGATGAGTATTGCAAGCCTATAAATGCTTCCCTAAATGCTCTCTTAATGACCTCAGGCTAGGTTTGTTCATTGGAGCAATATCAGTCTTGTGACAAGGATAGGTTATTTGTAATAATGCCTGTCGACATCTCAAGTTGGAAATGTCTTGACTCCATTTTCTTTCATATAATCTGACATTGCTCAGGACCCTGTAGCCTATCTCTGTGTCTTTTTTTTTTTCTTTCCCCCCCTTCGTCTGGCCTTGTGATCAACCCGTAGGGAGGTAGGGGGTGTCACTGTGGTAGTTGTAGTCTGGGCACACCTTCTGCACCAGCTTGTAGTCAGTGCTGTAGAAGGTGATGAAGATGCAGATCACTTTGAAGGGTTTGGAGCACAGCCAGGACACGTGGCTCTGGGTCTGCTCCTGAGGGCAGCTCTGCGAGGGGTCGTGGGCACACAGTGAGTTCCTGGTGCCTTTCTCCACCTTTTCGTACTCCACCCTACAGTTGAACAGCTTGGTTTCTTTGGTCTCCAGGGCCGTCTGCTGCTGCTGCTGGTGATGGTGGTGGTACTGCTGGTGCGGCTGGTGGACCTGGAACTCCACAGCCTTGGTGGGAGGAACAAGTCCCACGGAAACGTTGCCCTGACCGGTTGAATTATGTCGAAAGTAGACGCTGAAGGTGCCGTTACCGTGATCCACAATTTTGCCGGTGATGAGGAGGTTCAGCTTCACCGTCTTGATGTTAGAATGGAAATCACCCCAGCCGAACATCTTCTTAAACTTTCCAGTCTTGACGATGGGGCGTCTTTTCGTCCTTGATCGGGGGTCACGGGAGGCTGAGGTGTTGTAAAGCCATTTCCAATGCTCTTGCTTAGAGTAAGAGTCTCCTTCGTCGTAGTTCAGATCCATAGAGGTGAAGTTCTCTTTGCCGTAGAGGCTTTGAGACAGCAGACGGCTAATGGACACGGCCTTGCTGCTTTCATCCCAGTAGGTCTTCACTTTGGATTTTGAGTTATATCTCAAGTCGGAACTTGGAGAGTCAGCGCTCGCAACCTGGAAGATTAAATAAAATGAGTATTAGTTAAAATTTTACACAATGTTACAATGTTACATACTCTAAAGTATGTGATGTTTTGCCTCATAATACTTATATGAATACAGCTGTTGATGTGTTTTGGGGTCACACGTTTTAAATCGACATTGTCAATTGGACAATTATTTCCTTCCAAAGTACATTCCATACCTATAATCAGTTGGGATCTAACACAAAGTGTTGGATAAGCAAAAGAAGTTGGATGGATGGATGTCATTCATCGCTTTTTGATGAATGACTTTTGATGAAAAAGTCATTAGTATAGTGAATCCGATACATTAAAGATGGTGGTCCCCATCTTTAAGAAAGGGGACCGGAGGGTGTGTTCCAACTACAGGGGGATCACACTCCTCAGCCTCCCCGGGAAAGTCTATGCCAGGGTGCTGGAAAGGAGAGTTTGTCCGCTAGTCGAACCTCGGATACAGGAGGAACAATGCGGTTTTCGTCCTGGTCGCGGAACACTGGACCAGCTCTTCATCCTCTCGAGGATACTTGAGGGTGCATGGGAGTTTGCCCAACCAGTCTACATGTGTTTTGTGGACTTGGAGAAGGCATTCGACCGTGTCCCTCGGGGTGTCCTGTGGGAGGTGTTGCGGGAGTATGGGGTGTCTGGCCCATTGCTACGGGCCATTCGATCCCTATACAACCGTTGCAAGAGCTTGGTTCGCATTGCCGGCAATAAGTCGGACTCGTTCCCGGTGGGTGATGGGCTCCGCCAGGGCTGCCCTTTGTCACCGGTTCTGTTCATAATTTTTATGGACAGGATTTCTAGGCGCAGCCAAGTGGCGGAGGGCTTTCACTTTGGTGGCCTCAGAATCTCATCTCTGATTTTTGCGGATGATGTGGTTCTGTTGGCTTCATCGGGTGATGGCCTGCAGCTCGCACTGGAACGGTTCGCAGCCGAGTGTGAAGCAGCAGGAATGAGGATCGGCACCTCCAAATCTGAGGCCATGGTTCTCAGCCGGAAAAGGGTGGAGTGCCCACTCCGGGTCGGGGATGAGTTCCTGCCCCAAGTGGAGGAGTTCAAGTATCTCGGGGTCTTGTTCGCGAGTGATGGGAGAAGGGAGCCGGAGATCGACAGACGGATTGGGGCTGCAGCTGCAGTAATGCAGACGCTGCACCGGTCCGTCGTGGTGAAGAGGGAGCTGAGTGTAAAAGCGAAGCTCTCAATTTACCGGTCGATCTACGTCCCTACCCTCACCTATGGCCACGAGCTGTGGGTAGTGACCGAAAGAACGAGATCGCGGATACAAGCGGCGGAAATGAGCTTCCTCCGAAGGGTGGCTGGCCTCTCCCTTAGAGATAGGGTGAGCAGTTCGGCCATCCGGGAGGGGCTCAGAGTAGAGCCGCTGCTGCTCCACATCGAAAGGAGCCAGCTGAGGTGGTTTGGGCATCTGACAAGGATGCCCCCTGGGCGCCTCCTGGGTGAGGTGTTCCAGGCATGTCCCACCGGGAGGAGGCCCCGGGGCAGACCCAGGACACGCTGGAGAGATTATATCTCTCGGCTGGCCTGGAAACGCCTTGGTATTCCCCTGGATAAGCTGGAGAAGGTGGCTGGGGAGAGGGAGGTCTGGGCCTCTTTGCTTAGGCTGCTGCCCCCGCGACCCGGCCTCGGATAAAGCGGAGGAAGATGGATGGACTTTTGATGAATCATGTAGCTCTGCCTGCAAATGCCAACAATAGACTTGTTCTTCATATCAGAATTTCAGTGGCATCAGGTGAATCTACAGCCTGAGAAAACTCCCAGCTGATAGGCTTTTGCGACACAGCATTAAGCAAATTTTCTTTGCTGAAGTTAAAGTATGTATAACTTGCATGGACGCATATTAAGTTCTTGTAATGGGCCCTTGAGGGTGGCTCCAAAAGCATCTTATTTGCCATAGACTGTAAACCCAACATTAAAAATTTTAAAGCAGGTTTATAGTCTGGTCTAAAAGACTGTTGTTTTCTATGGATAGTTTCCCCCTTTGTATGGATAATAAAATAAAAGGTACTTTCGGCTGCTCTTATTTCCCAAGGGGTTGCTTCAGTGGATGGATCTGCATATTTGATTTGACACAGATTTTAGCTCTTCCTGACCACCCCTCCCATTTATTCGGGACTGGAATTCTGCTCTAGGAATACACCAGTTTGTATCCCTCTTGATATTGCACATACAGGTGGATTAACCAAAAAATGATCTTGATAATTACCAAAACTGGTCTTTTAAGGAAGATGTGGCATAAACCTTACATTGGATGGTGGTCTGATAAACTTGTATTTGTATGATTGTGTATACATGCTCTGAAACTGCACAGTTCTCTACATGTGTGTTTGTCTTTTAAACAACAGAAAATGACAGAAAACATCAGAATCTATATATCAGTTGGAATGTGATGAGTGGAGACTGGCCCATCTTAATTTTTCTGAGCATGCATTTTCCTGTGAATGAAAGGAAATGTGCAAAATTTCAAGCAAGTCAGACTCAGCCCATAGAGATATGTCCATTTAAATTAGACTTTCCTCCCAAAAAGGCACCAGTCATTTTCTGCAAATCCCCCAAAACAACATAGTTTACATTCTAGAGACAAATCCCTCCAGTGGTGGTTGGAGTTATGAATTTCGTCTGTGAGGAGCAAGAGGGAAAATAGTTTGTTGCCATTTTAACCATGACGGCAAAAGTCTGAGACAGTCCCCACTTTAAACAAACCCAATCGAAGTTACAATTTTAATACAAATTAGAATGTTTTCCTAATCTTTCCAAAGCTGACTCTGTCCCTAAACTTTGAAAGATTTATTTTCTGCAGCAACTTGTCAAAGAGTTTTGAAAGGCACCACAAAAAGCATTTATGCATCTTGTTGGAGGGCATGAACAAATGTCAGGTTCGAGGGCTTGTTTAATTACAACTGTCATGTAGGTATAGCACCAGCTGAAGGTAAAATGGCATCTAATTTCACAGAACTGCTGTTGAAATGTGCATGTGTTAGTAAATCGTGTAAATATAAGGAATGGAATTTGTTAATAGGTGGGATATTTTGGGGGAGGTTATCTGACATTTTTATATTCAGAAGTTGGAGAAACCGGTGCAGAAATGATGAAAAAACTTGGTCGGGATGTAGATAAAAACATTTTTTTGTAATTATGTCTCTCTATAACCTGAATTGATACTCTGAGGGAGACATCTGCAGCTATGGTGGACCAGACCAACATCCCTCTACATATTACATTCATTGCCAGTGTTCAGTTGGAATACAGCAATCAGTCGCTGCTGCATATGCACATTTCTTTTAATTATGATTGAAGATTTGTGGTCAGCTGTTTATATAGGCTGCTATTTAATATGGTCTGGTATTTGCACAAGCAGTGATGCAGTTAATTGCAGTGGTGTGGAATTGAAGGGATAAGATATACTTTATTTATCACTGAATTGACTACATTTCTATGTTACCGCAGTCAAAAGGACAAACACAATCACTAAGAAAATAAAAATAATAAAGGTAGAGTAGGAAAAAAAGAATATAAACAGAAATCTGTGTAGTAGCAAAGAGATTAATTTAACAAGATAAAATAAACCTCTAAAATGAAATGAATATGAAATAAAAAGCTGACTATAATAGAAGAAATTGGCTCTATCAAATAAAATATCTCACTAAAAGAAAAGAAAATGAAGCAAAGCAGTACGCTTGTGTTGCATTGTACAGCGTTAAATATATCCTGCTTTCACCGGCTTTGGGCTCATGTTTGATCAGCTCCTGGAAGATTGATATCTACTGTTTGTTCAGCACAGCAGTTGTTATTGTGTTGCTCTAAATTCTTTAACAGTTTGTATTGAAAACAAACGCTCCGAATCAGCCTGGAAGCCGAGTCTTCTGATCACTTTGTGTTTCTTCACTTTGAGATGTTTATTTGGAGAGTTTTTATTCTGCTTTGACTGTTTCTAATTTATTATTTGAACATTAGAGAATAGCCTCTGTGCTTCTATTATATGAAGTAAGTGGACATTCGGTGGTGGTGGAGTTAGATTTTTATGGTAGAAATCACAGATGCTGGGATTAATTGGATTTTAATTTCAGTCCCTAAGTTGTCTTTCAACACTTCTGAAGATAATCACAACACAGTGATTACTACTTCTTTTTTTTTCAATTGTTTTTGTTTTGTCTTGTGTTATAAATCAAGCACAATGCTTTCACCTCTCTCTAAAAGCCAAAACTCGCTCTTAGTTAGTCAGCCAAGATGGCAAAAAGGTTTCTGTAGATGAACCTGTGGAAGGATCATTAGTGGTTTCCTCCAGCTGCCTTTGTTGGGCTTGTACACCTCTGCCAAAAACACCTGCTAGTCTGGACTCACCACTGATTACTGACTGTTAACGTTTAACTTCAGCTCATTACTTCAATACGGCTGCGATTATTTTGTTTATGTCGTGTTTAGACTTTGTTCGTCGTGGATGTGTGATGTACAGTGTCTAAGGCTACGTTCACACTGCAGGCGAAAGCGCATCAAATCCGATTTTTTTGACCCTATGCGTCCCATATCCGATCATGCTATGACAGTGTGAACAGCACAAATCCGATATTTTCAAATCCGACCTGGGTCACTTTCGTATGTGGTACTGAATCCGATACATATCCGATGTCTTTTACGTCACTGACACAAGACAGACGCCAATTATCAGCGTCCGAGAAGACATCGAGAACGCTTCCTGGCCATCCAGTGTAGATGTCAGTGAAACTGTTGGGAAGACACGTTGGAGAAACGTGAACATTTTATTTGTACTGTTTGTTTTTTTTGTACATTTATTTTATTTGTACTGTATAATCAGCAGATTCTGCAGAACTATCCTTTGAAGCAGCGCTCCTCTCTAAAACAGCAATAAGGATAATTATTAGGTTATCTACATTATTATGTAAATAACAAAATAACTTAAAGCAAAAATTGGGAAACGTAAAATCCAAAGTCTTTATATTAAGGGCCATCGGTCAAACAACATTGTTTGTTCTGGGTCTAAACAGAGCGCGTTGTGTGTGACGTCTTCTTTTACGCATGCGGGCCGCTTTGAGCGTTCACACTAGAGAGCGTTTGCTGTCGCATTTTATTTGTAGTGTAGTAAAAAAATCGGATTTGATCAAAAAATCGGAATTGAGCATCAAGACCTGCAGTGTGAACGTAGCCTAAGTGCGGCATAGAGAAGTGTTGGGGTGTAACTGGCAAAAGGCCACCGTGGCTAAAACTTCTGCATTAATAATGAATCCCATTCAGTGTTCACATTCAGGGCAGTTATTCAAATGTGCTCCTGTAACTGTGCAGTGTATGGGCCACAGTATTGCAGCTGATGTATCTATCTTTTAGCATATAAACTGCAAATATTATGTACAATTATTCCTAGTTTACTTTCTATAATAATTGCAAAACCAATACTGCATAAACTTCCTTTAACTCGTAATTTTTGAGCTCTTTATCCACTTAGTTCATGTGACTTATGTTCTGTGTTAGTTGGCCCATATTTAGCTTTAAAAATATGCTTTAAAAAAAGTCTGATAAATGGTAAGTTCATGAAAAATGAACAATTATGATTTCATCCTTAATCAAGCATCCTTACTGCAGCTACTATGAAAGTATTTTATTAAAGGAATATATTAAAATGTTTTATTAAGTATAATCCAGGTTCTCGTAGAGTCGTCCAATATCAGCAGTCTGCCTAGCAACAGCTTCGAGTAGACGTGTTCGTGCTGAGTGCTTGCTAACAAGATCAAAATGAATATCCTTTGCAAATGCAGGAAAACATCAACAAATCTATGCACATTATCCATGTACAAATACGTCTGTCATAAATGGTTTTAACGCTGTGAGAAAGTCTTACAGTGTGTGAAATGTCCTTATCAAGATTAAGGCTATTCCTGTCATACATCGAGACGAATGAAGCGCTTCTCAGGAGCAGGCGTGATGCAACAGCAGACTATTACCTGCTGAATGTACCCTGAATGGATGATTGATGATTCATTCTGTTCTCTCCTCTAACAATCACACAGATGAGAGAGCAAAGATTTCCCGCGCACCCCACAGTGGCTTGTGACAGTGATGTCCAAGCCCCGTCCGAGGAACGTGACAGCAGATCTATCTGGTCGAAGCGTTTACATTTTGTACCTTCACCCACGATCAATACGCTGAAAATAAGGTCTTCTCTCATTCAGAAAGTTCACCGAATGACATTGTTGTAGTGTAAGCTGGAGTTTGTACGGCATTCTCTGAGTAAACTGCAAGTGCTGAGATCTTTCTCTGAAGCTCCTGCTCATTTTATGCACTTGGATTGAGAATGGAGGAGTTTGAAAGGATGGCCTCCAGTTATTTTGAAGAGGCCTCGTTGATGAATGACCTGATGTGAACGAAGCGTTACTGGCATTGTGATCTTTCTGCCTCTCTGAATAAAGGAACGTAGCCAGAGCATTTTTTTTAAAAGCAACATGATACTTCAGAGTCAAATCAATACCTTTATATTGAGCAGAGGTTCAAAGGTAGCTAGACCTTTGCTTCTAGTTAGTTTTAATAAGTATAAAGGGAAAAATGCAAGAACCTTGCAGCAAGATGTTTAGAGTGACAAGGTGAAGAGAAAAATTTGAATTTCAGCAGTTTCCCTGCGCAGTGGGGCAGTTAAACCACATTAATGAACAGCCCTTTTTGTCTTTCATTGCTGGAAACAAAAGTCTGTCAGTGGTGATGCATTGTAAAAAGATAAAGTGAGTGCGAGGATGAGGGAGACTTCCTTTCCAGGATTTATTGGCACCATTATAGTCAAACATAAAGCTCCTTAGGATGTAAAAGTTCAGTGAAATAGTATCTTACAGACTGTCAGCCAGGGAGCTGTAAAGTCTATTATGCCATTACAGTTCAGTCCTTTTTCTTTGGTTTAAGAATATTCTAGGTTTGCTCTTGTTTCAGTTGTTAAGTTTAAAAGCACTGTTTTTTTTTCAAGACTTTCATACTTATTGTTACAAAGGTGGGTTTTCATATTAAGCATGACCAAAGTTTCAGTTGATGAGGTCAGAATATGTCCAGCTAACCCTAGTGAGCCAAAACCTCAATCTTCACACTGCTCTGAACACCAGTGTTACATTTGTTAACCAAAAACTTGTCATCATAGTTTTCAGCAACAAGTTGTTTTTTTTTTCTGACAAAAACATTAATTAATTAAAAACTGATGCATGAGGACAAAAACTATATTGGCACTTGTGCTGACAAATGCAAATAAGAGACGAGATCCAATCAGAACTAAAATTAAGCTGGATAGAAAGGCGGGACCAGTTTGGAAGTGATCTGCTTGTGCAGTGAGGTTGATCCGCACATTTGATCTGCCCCAGGGAAACGGTACAGCCTCTTCTTTTTTCTGTCTTTGTAATCGTACAGGTAGCTCTCATCCTTCCTGTTTTTCGTGAAAATGGGACAAAATGTCAGCGCTCGGGAAGAAGCGAACAGTAGACATATGACACATTTCCCATTTAGAAAATAAGACTCTTGTAAGCCGTGTGGAGAAGCTCTCACGGGTAAAAATATGACAAACTGTCAACTGAATCAACTTTGGAAGTAATCGTGTGATAGTTGGTCGACTAAAACTAAATGAATTCAGATGCCTAAATTATGACTAAAACTTAATGAGATGTTAGTCAAAAGAATTACTAAAACTAGATCAAAATTTGCTGTCAAAATGAGCTCTGCAAAACACTCAGTTAAAGGCAGTTTGTCTACTTAAACCTCTGCATGATGTCCTTGAGAGTGGATTTCTTATACAGCGCAACAGTGACTGTCCACTTTGTCTCCACTGTCAGAAGACTTTTATGCTATGAGGTAAATCATGACCATAAAAACATAATTCTGATTTTAGCAAAAGTCTAAAGTGCATGACATAATTACATAATTACAAAGATACATGATTACTTCTAATGATTTAGGAACTACTCATCCCAATGCCCACTGCAAATCCCAGATTCCACAGTGAATGACTGTCAGCCTTTTTAAGTTTAATCCGTTACTATAGCGTCGGTATGGTTAATAACAGTGTAAGTTTGAATATATATCTACAGTTTGCGATGCATGTGTGGGGGTTACAGTGCTTTGTTCCTCACTGCAACCACCGCTCTTGCAGTTTCAGAAGTTTTGCGCTCACTTAGCAACCCGACATTCATGGGTTTAAACATTTCCATGGTAACAGCGACCTCCACCAATCTGAGACATCACTGTCTGAATTTAAGGTTGCAGGTAGGGTAGTTCTTTTTCCAGAAAAGAATAAAAGACATTTTTATTAAAACAAGGTTCTTATCATATAGACTTGTGATTTCTACAGAAGCACATATTATTATTTCACAATGTTGCACCTCGTAACAGGTCTGCTTTGGATGGTTATAACCTTATGGCTCATAATCAAACTCCCTATGGAGAATGTCTTTTGTTTTTTTTTCCTGGAACCTCAGTGTTGAGCTCTATTTGGTCATTCTGTGTGCACAGAGGTGCTGCCGTTCACATCTAATGTTCAGCAGAGAAAACCAATCAAAATAAAGCTGCCTGAAAGGGAAAGGTGCTAAATCAGCTTGTTTTCAACTATGAATGAACTGGGAGTAAATTATTATTTTCAGCTGAGAAGCACGCAAAGATACTTTAGCAAAGTCCAAGAATAGTAGCATGTATCAGAAATGAGCATAGTAGGTCTGCTTCAGGCTATGCAAGCAGTATGTAAATTTTTACCAGTTCTATGTGGATATGCAGCCTCAGCCATAACAATTAGGGGAACACTGATTGTTAAGTGGCCAGTAATCATTGGCTGATTGGCTCAGTATGTTTTGATGTTATATTTTCCTCCATTTAGAAACCTAAAAGATATACTGTATATACAATTTGAAACCATTTCAAAGTCTTTAAGCTGATCCAACTGTGAAAAACACCACTGAGCTACATGAGAAAACAACACCTTATTTGCAGATACTCTGATATCAAGGCTGAGATGTTTAGAGAGTCGTGTCATCACATGTTTGTTCCCCTTATTTAGCCAGTATCTTGTTTCACAGTGAATTAAATGAGGGGCTGCTCCATAAATGAGCAAAAATAAACAGGAAGTAAATAAGGATTACGTTAGTGCAAGACTTAAAATCATTGGAGCTTTCCCCTCTAAGGAAAACCAGTGACTTGGTTAGACTTGAACCAAGGCCAGTTTAAACATACATTTATTTGAAGATGCTTCCAGTAGTAAAATGAATTAATTGAGTCTAAATGACCTTTGGCCAGTAATCCAAACTGTAAAGCCCATTAATTTTTCTATTCTGAGTTGTTAAAAGACTGTAGTCTCTAATGATCAAATGAAATATCATTTTCAGAGTGCAGTAATTACTGGTGCTTCTCAGTTACTCGGTTTCAGTCTCAGTGGAATCCCAAAACCAGATCAAGGGATATTAGCAAACTGCTTGGTTAAATGCCTGTCTAGCTAATAACTCAAAGTGTGTGTGTGTGTGTGTGTGTGTGCTCGTGCAGCTGCTGCTGCTGCAGCATTTTGAGGAGTAAATGTAAAGAATATTTTCCAAACAATGAAAATCCAAGCGGGTTTAGGATCTTTATCATTTCTTCAACCAGGAAATTAAATTGCACTCAGTGAGTTTTGAAAAGCTTCATGATTTCCTGCAACTTCGTGTTATGAATAATTTTCTAAGAGGATGTGTCACCGGAATCAGATTTTTTTTGAGGGATTTCTTTACTATTTTCTTCCAAGATTATCAAAATTACACAGCGCATCTGAAGTGCGTGCCCAGTCATCGTCAGACCTAATTCCTTGTTGTGGAAACTCTGCTCTGTTGTCACCAGCGTTATGTCTGGTCCCCAAACTGTGACATGCAATTAGCTTTCATCTAAAGCACCTGACAGTCTCTGGATTAGAGCACTCGGAGGCACATTCACAGAGACCCCACTTCACGGATTAGAACCCAACCTGTAATCCAGCCTGGGGAGATTAGGCAGATCAGAGGCAGTCCTGACTAAAGCAACGTTTATATCCAGAACCCCCCGACTGACTGCACCAACACTCGGAGGGCCAAGATTTACCTCTCCTTGGCTTTAAAAACATGCAAGTGAGGCACAAAGGGAGTGTGTGCTAGATGCATGAATGTGCCTGAAAGAGATAGTACAGAGAATAAAGCGCAAAACTAGAAGAAAGAGACAAACAAACATGGCAGCGTAAAGGTCAACAGTCACACTTTGATGGCTTTGGCTTTACCAGATATTGGTTTGTCACTACTGTGTACTGTGAAATATCAAAATGACAAATAACATTGCTCATGACTAAAGATGGGGTTTATTTTGCACTTGTGTTTATTATTAGCAAAGCAGTGGCTCACAACCCTAAAACGACGAGGCAGCCACTTGAGACGCTTGTTTCCAAGTGTGGCCTCAATCAACAGAAGGAACTGATCATCATTTAAATGCAGGACTATCAGATATTACGTGAATGGAAAAACAAAATTAAATCCAAATCTGAAAAAAATCAACATATTTGTCTTCCTTTGTTTAATTTCAGATGTATGCTGTCACCCATTTAGAAGGTCATCACCCCCAATGTGGAAACTACTGGTGCAAAGGACCGCGCCAAAGGTTTTGCAAATCTTAAAGTCTGACATAAAATTAAAGACGTTCATTAGACTGACTTGCAACCAAAATAAGCTTTTATAGAGAAATTATATTAAAGATTAGTTGAATAATAAAATAGTTGAACGTATAATTAGTTCAGCTATTTAAAATCAATTTGTAAATACAACATTTTTAAGAAAAGTAATTTGAAAATCTCACATCAATTTTGTGAAATGCCTTTTTAAAATACCAAAAAACCAAGAAAATATATGTGAATGACATATATGGGTAGTTATCATAAAGATACCCATAACTAATGTTTACAATCTGTGAGACCATTGCTCCCAGTAGTGCTGAGTAACACCATCTACTATTCCTCAAGAAGAGAAAGAGCAGTATTATTTCAAATTAAAATAGTAATAAAACAATAAAAACAATAAACAAAATATTGGAACATTTTGGATAAAAGTATGTTAAATTTACTAAAAACAAATCTTAGACAATCTATAATTTACAAATATCACCAGAAACAGTTTCTAAATATACAATAAATTATTCTGCCTTTAAAAACAAGTTTTAATAATGAAAAATAAAAACAACTAGCAGTGAGACAGAAATATTAAATAACTGTAAAGTATGTAAAAATATATATGTTCACATAATTTAGCATTTATTTATTTCAGATATTTTAATAGGTGACTATTGACTGTCTGTTATATGACTTGTATAGAGTGGGTCCCATATTTTACATTGTCCTCCTCATCAACATCCTGCAAAAACACCAAAGCCAACAATGAACCGATCCCACTGACAAGTCCTCTGTCCACAAACTATGAAAACCCATCCTGCCTCACTGGCTCATTTCTCTCTTCCTTACAATGAACACACACTACAGTTTATTTTGGGCAAACCCCACATACACCATCCCGCTGCTGGAAACAAACACTACATCACCAAATGTGTCAACTTTCAGTTTTTTGAGCGATTCTTTGCGTGGGATTTCTTAATGATAAAAATAATTCAGGATATCAGACGTTATCGTTTAAAGCTCAGTGTTAGTTAGTTAGTTATATAATAATAATTAGTAATGGACTATGATGAACAATTGAATAAATCACATTTTAAAGGTTTGCTGATACATTTTCCAGCAGCACACAAATAAGGGAAGTCGATGGCTAAAAATCTAAAACTGTAGCTGAAAATGGTTGGAAAAGATGTCGATAATTCTGAAAAAGTTATTAAAATATTTTAGTCAAATCTAAAAATAACTGAAACTAAAAATAAGAGATATTGCCTATCAGCAGATTTAACTGTGTACTACAATTTCATAAAGTCTGAGGACTCAGGAGAGTGAAGCTTTGTCTGCAATATCTGTGTAGCGTCTGTGTTTCCCATCATTTAAACCAGTTAAACCCTCCTTGCTTTTCTTCCAAACCCCTTGATGGAGGCTAAAAAAATATTTTAAATATATAAAGGGAAGTCAGTCAAAGCCTTGAGGAAAATCTGCAGTAAAAAAAAAATAATTTGTGAAATATATATTAAATGCAGTGTTTCCATTCAGGGATACTGTATCTTTCAGTCACGTTCAGATGCTTTTATTTCATAGCCCAACTTTTCGTTTTACAGTTTGTCATGCAGGAGCCTCCCACCCCCTCCCCCCCAAACCCCATTTAACTGTCTGTTAATATAATAACCAGATTCGGCATATGAGGCAGAATCCCTCAACAAGATAACGCTAACAGCATCGCTATGCACAAGTCCTTTAGGAAACGACTCTGATTGCCAGATGCAGCATATAGGCAGGCTGTTGGACAACTTAAATGCTATCTACTCTTGGCGAGGCTGTGATAAGGCGCAGGCGTCCGCTCTTTGAAACAGGAAGATAAACAACCCCCCCGTTCCCTCGGGAGCTCGGAGGATATTCTATGGGACTGGACCCCCGAACAGCCGACAAATTCCACCTTTAATAGAACTACCGGAGGAGCCAGATGACTCTGCGGTGGGCTGTACACAAAACCTTGTGAGGAAGAATGAAAGTGTGTGTCAGTTTTCATTTACCTGAATGCTGCGGCTGCTGCTGCGACTGCTGTGCGGGGAGGATTTGTGGGTACGACAGTTCTGGTTTAACAGAGGGAGAATGGAGAGCGGCCGGCCTGATGGCAGACGTGGGTTTCCACTTTGCAATCTTGCTTAGGTGCTGTGAGTTCAGCCGCAACATTAGAGCTGCTGCTTAACAGCGATTTATCATTATTCTATTTTAATAAACAACAAAAAGATGGAATTTATTTTGTACTCATTTGCCTTTTTTATCAAAGGTGTGGTTGTTGTGGTTCACCCTGCCTCAAAACACTAGTTCCTAACCTTAAAACGAACCGGTCCCTACTTGTGATGCATATTTGAATTGTGAGCAGTTCAAGTCGTCTCAGATTTAAATATTTTCTGTGATAAAAGGTAAAAGTACTGAGCATTAGAGAAAAGAAAAGCAAAGACCTGTTGGCCGGGTCACCAACCCAAGATTGGAAAAAAGAAGATCAGGACTGTGATGTAATAATGTTAAAGTCCAGCAGAAAATTACAAGATGATCATGAGTGTTTTTATATAGAGTTGTATTAGAGAACGTCCTTTTTTAAAAAGTTTGGAAAAGGGAGCCCTGCAGCTTTATTTTATTTTAAAATTTAAGGTATTAAAGTGATGCTCTTATGGAGAGAAGCTTAAAATATGAGCAGCTATTAAGGGGTTAGGGTTTGGCTGAAGGACATGTGGATGTTGTAGGATCAGACCTGTGACTTTTCAGGTGTGAGACTAGTCTCTACAAAAGCTTATTTTTAATCTAATTTACAACTTCTAGACGCCATGAATCACAGACAATTCTAACATAAGACTCCCACCAGTTGGTTTATGAAATATCATCTTCCATTTAGAGCCACTTCTCTGTGTTTGACAGTAGACGGGAGAGTACTTTAAGAGTCCTTAGAGTGCTGATGCTGTCTTTGGATTATTTTCCAACTGGGCGCTTGTCGTCATAGTCATTTACAATGAATTTAACTTGTCTCGTCTTGTGAGGTCCCCGCGCAGTTGAGCTGATGGACCAGCTGAGGGCATTTGACGCCCACTAAGAGTTTAGATCTGTTTTCTCCCAGTGATATCAAAGTGTTACCTGAGGGGGGTCAGAGATGATGACAAATCACAAAGTGTGTCAAGACATCACAGGCAGCTGTGGATGGAGTTGAGTCCTATCACTGCAGCACCGCTTTGAGAGGCCAGGGCACAATTATTACCATGACTTCTGAGGAGGATAAATACTGTACGCGGACAGACTGCGGGATTTTGTGGGAAGGGGGGTGGGGGGCAGTTTGAAGAAGAAGGAAGGGGGGGGGGATCTAGCCACCAGTTTTCCAACTTACCCAGAGGAAAAATGCATAATCATATTATTTCACACACGACTTGGTTCAAAGGCGGCCAAAATAAGTTTGTGAGGTTCCCATGGGTCTGTCAATCTGTTGAAGGAGCTGCAGGCAAAAGCTTAGGATGCACCAAGTACGAAACAATTATGATCATCCCATTAAAGCATAGCGAAGCAATTTGGCAGCTCAGTCTGGAAAAAAACACACTCCTGTCAAGTGATGCTATGAGATCAACTCGCACTACCATGATGCTGTTGTACATATATCTCACATAGTTAATGATTGTTTGTCTTTACATCATGACGGGGTGGTGGGAATCCGTGTTTGTTAATGTTGTTGCTTCTGAAATCGATGAATTGTTTTCCTTTAAAGCAGGAAGGGCTCCATAAAGCCAAAAAAAAGTGGGAGGGGTGAAATGATTAGTGCGCTTAGTCAGCTGTGAAATTGAGTTTATGGTTTTCAAGACGGTGAATTCAATTCGATAATGGGTATTAAGTTGTAGAGAATAATTAATAGTAATTGACTTCTTTCCATCACTATGCAAATTAAACACAGATAACACCATGGGAGCTTTTTAAGGCCAGTCAAGTTTGTGGGGATTAAGTTTATGGAGTTTTTGTTAGAGAGAGGAGTGGCTCCTGTTCTGCTTTGATTGCTTTGTTGACAGATTTATCAGCGGGTGAGGGGTTACTGTCTCTTCAAGGATTAAAGGAATTGGGTTGTCACAAACTGTCAAGGCATTGAGTTGGGAGCATTCTGGTATGTTTGCCATAATGGGCTCAGGCTGTTCCCTGCCGTACTGCCAAATATATTCTTATTGGACCACATCTGTAAATGGGAGGAAAAAAAAAGGGGGGGAAATGCAAAGCGAGGATTGAATGAATAGTGCTGAGGGAGAAATATCCAGCGGGACTGTGTGCGGGTGGATTTGTCAAGATGCAGATTTGGATTTGCATAGTTTGTGTTTGTGCTGAGATTGGTTAATTCATCTTGATGTTAATGAGTTAATGCATAGATATGTTAGAAAACTGATCATCCCAGGACTTAAAAACTGTACTAGAAGGCAGATCACATGTGTCTGAAATGACTATATTATTAGATTGGTCACATTATGAGACAGCAACGTGACCTCAAAATGATCAATTCCAGCTTGTTTGATGATTTAAGTGAAACTCACTTGTAGAAATGTCTTTTTATGAAAACTGCAAACATTAATCACAGAGATATTACACAATGTGAGAATTTAAAAGAAGGTCAAATCAAAATATTTAACTCACCAGAGAGATGACTGACAGCAGCACGGCGGCAGTCCACAGACATGTGGTCTTCATGCCTCTTTGTGGAACGTCTCTCCTCATGTCAAACAGTCCTTGATTTTCTCAGCTGCTGCAAACAAACAAACAAATCTCCTTCTGATTGAGCCGTTATCAGCTGCCAAACTTGAGGAGAAATAAAGAGTGAAGAAGACGGTCCAGAGATGCGGGAGAAGAAAGGAGTCTTCTCCAGCTCATTCAGGAAGGGTCAGGTGTCTGCTGTTCAAACGCTTCAAGTGAGTACTGGGGTATTTTCTGACGCAGGGTTCGGAGGCGCTGTGGTGGGAACGGAGGTGTTTGTATATCTGAGTGTGGAGGGATGTTTTATATAGCGCGCTCTGAGGTTCAGAGAGAGAGAGAGTGGGGGGAGTGGATGGGAAGGGACAGAGAGAAAAAATATGGAATGAAGAAGGGGGAGGGAGAGAGGAGACTGGGGGAGAAGAGAAGGAGGTTCACACTTCTGAGAAACAACTTTTAACATCATCAAGGGCTGACATCTAGTGGCAGTCAGCTGCACTGGATTTTCCTTCCTTTCACTGTGAGCAGCAAGCCCAGTGAGATTCAAGAACATAATCCCTCCTCTTGATGTGTTAATGTTGTGCATCCTCTACTCTGACCTGGAATCAAGCATGAAAAACTGCATTTTAACCCTTTGACGCCCAGCGTATTGTATTTGATACAAGTGTTTTTGTGAGTTTTTGAGACTTCTACATCAGCGGTCCTCAACCCCCGGGCCTCGGACCGGTACCGGTCCGTGAGTCGTTTGGTGCCGGGCCGCGAGAGTTGAGGCTCAGGTGTGAAATGTATAGTTTTCAGGGTTTTTATCGGTTTTCAGTGTTATTTTGTTATCGTTTTTATCGTTTACTCGGTTTTCCTTGGTCTTTTCACGTGTGTTATGAATAAATTTTCTTTTTTTCGGTACCGGTACTAGTTTTATTTTGTTGTATTTATCCGCGACACCTTAAAGGCCGGTCTGTGAAAATATTGTCGGGCATAAACCGGTCCGTGGCGCAAAAAAGGTTGGAGACCGCTGTTCTACATCATCAGTGTGACTTTTTTTTTTACCCTCGTAAAATGATATAAATTGCATGACACATTTTTAATGACTAAACTGCAAAAATATGGCTTATGTAGCAAATGTGATGCAAATGAAAACTCATATATATGCAGATTAAAATTTGATATATTTTTATATATTTTCTCTTAAGGTTCAACAAATACTCCATTATCAAAAAATTAAAGATTTCTGGCAGTTATATCATGATTCAGGTTTTAAGGGGTTAACACTGTTGGCGCTCCATAATGGTCAAAATACCAGCCACCTTTATGAACCAGGCATCCCTATGATCATGAAGAAATTATGTTAAATTACGCCTAGGTACTAAATAATGGTTTCCACACACAGTCATTGTAAATGGCCAGAAGGGCCGATGGCGCAATATGGCAGCCTCGCCTCTGTCAGTCTGCCCCAGGGCAGCTGTGGCTACAACTGTAGCTGCCTCCACCAGTATGTGAATGAATAGTGGAATTGTAAAGCGCTTTGAGGGGTCCCGAAAAGCTCTATATAAATGCAATCCATTATTATTATTATTATAAATGTGCTGAGAATAAAACTAATAATATTAATTAGTCTGAACTTGGAGAAAGTTTTGGACTTCAGATTAAAAAAAAGACAAAAGCAGTTGAGATTGAAGCTGGAGAGGCTGAGATATCCTAAGTTTTAATCAGCAGGATGGGTCAGACTCTAAAATAATTAGATCCAGTAAAGCAGCTTGATACAATCTACAGCAGACGCTCTCTGTCCGGGAAATGCCAATGTCTTTGAAACTCCACGCCCCCAGTTTGTAGGACAGGCTATCGGTCAAAAAGTCTTTCTTGCAGCCACAGATGACATCTGTTTGGACCCACACTGAAACCTTATAATTATTCCTACTACACAAGTTACGTTTAAACGTTAACATGCTTGGATTGGAAATGTTTCCACTGGAAGTGGAATGGAACAAACCCACAGTGCTCATTCTGAAGGTGGTAAGAGGCTTCAGTCGGCAGACTTAAACCAAAATCATGCAGATATTTACAGAGTGCTGCAGAGGGCAGATAGGAATACAAAGGGAATTTCATACAAAAATGCTAAAACTTTATTTAATTAAAAGCTTCTTAGCTTCTTGTTAAACCTAACCAAATTCTGTCCCCTGTTACTTACATTAAGATGAAGTGAAACCTTTCCCTCTGTTCACATGGGCTTACTGTAAGAGCAGACAGAGCTATATTTGAATTTACATGATGGTCAAGCTGTCTGTATTGTGTCAAAGAGGTATCAGCTGAAGTTTGAGGCTTGGCTGTACTTTTGAGTAATACCACGTTTGACCTCAAGATGGTGCAGTGAGTCAGAGACTAAAGCATAACTAGTCAGGGTAGCTCCCAGTCTGAGACATGCACTGCATTAGCTCAACATTTGTACAGAATTCCCGTCACTATTACACCTAGAAGATGATCGGAAACGGGTAAGTTAAAAATAAAATGAGCAAATACACACAGAAATACTAGAATAGTTGGAAGTAATTCGTAAATAAATTAAATAAAGAAATAATTCAGATGTAAATAGGAGGAAAAATCTGCCATGTTGTGGTCAAAATCTTTCAGTTAATTTAGCAATTATAAAAAACAAAACAAATAAAAAACAGCTGTTTCAATAATTTAAGCTACTTTTATAAAGACTGCACTTGTGGCTTGTGATGGTGTCATTTGTTGGAATTAATATGTGTAAAGAAAACAGCAAATACAGCACTGTTGTTATTCAAAACTGTTGGGTAACGTTTTCCTTTAATATTTTGAGCAAATGCAGGACACTCTGTATTGCACCAAAAATTTATTAATACGCAAAAATTTATTCCCACTTGAGTAATGTTTGCAATTAGCTCAGCATCCAGCTGTTAAAGAGAGTTACTGAGAGTTTTACACTAACAAATCATTTATGTGTCACCTGTTATTTCAGATTTATGTCGTCACTGAGTACGAACAGGGCTCAGTCTCATCTGACTGCAGCGGAGAAACAGGAAACTTGATTTAACCCGTCTCTGCAGTTGTTGATTTGGACCAGTTTTCTGCCTGATTGCACATTTTCTCCATTTAATGCTTCGTAACTAATATAATGTAGTTTCTCAGAGAACCATGGGAAATGAAAGAGGACGGCTATTAAATTTACAAGCGTAATTTCCATAATTACTTATCTCCATGAAAACATAACACACTGAATGCACATTTTAATTTAAATAAAAGTCTTAGGAAGAAAGTAATAGATTTGAAATTGTAAAACTCTTTATATACTTTTTTATTTCTGGGTTCTGACAGACCTAAGCTTGTGTTTGAGAAATTTCTGTAAGAGTTCATGCTGCAGAAAAACACTGTAACTTAGAAAGTGTGCACTTCTATCATAAAATGCTCAGTTTAATATTAATCTTGTCAGAATCAAAAAATTACAAACTAATTAGATTGACTGCTAAGAATTTAACTAAAACACACAAACAGATTTTGTTTCTTGTTTAAGCCTCAGTTTCGTCCTTTTTTCTACATTTTTTACAGTCTGAACACAATGCACTATATACCATTGTTATTATCCATCTATTATCTTGGTTTACTCAAGCATCACTTTTGATCATGAAATTGTCAAGAAAAACAGTAAAATGTAGCTTTTTGTCAAATAAGAGAAAATACTTTTAATGGACAAAATCCCAGTGAGCTAGTTATGTGTAGTTCGGCCGCGTATATACACGACTATTTGTTATATAAGATCTGATGGAGTAAAGAGAGTCGTACCTCCTCTAAGTGTATTGTAATCCGACTGTCAAAAACAGATTACTGTGTGTTTTAATGTCTTGAGAGGGTAAAATATTTACCTACTTTATGTGCCCCCGTTTCATTTCAGCTCAGTGTAAAGTTCTGTTGTGGTCTCTCTGCTCTCCTCTGTTTCGTTACATTTATGTTCCTGCAACCTACATTCTAGCCACCAGGGGGCAGAATAAAGACATTGGTCCTATAGGAAAATGGCTCAGACCGAAGTTAACAATTCCCTGATGGGTTTATTGTCTCAGTCACTCATTTGAGGTCATGTTCAATAAAACCACAGGTGATCTAAAAGGTCAATGTAGCTGCCATGAAGTCCCTGGATAAGATTTATATGGGCGTCATGTTTTGGTTAGTATGACTACAGATATCTGTGTTTAAGGCCCTAATGAGTAGACTTCACCTTCCAGACTCTGAAACATCCAGGGACTGTAGGAAAATTAGCCTGTATGGCTAAATCTGACACATGAATTTAAGAAGTTTTGTTAATTAATATGCATTATCCCTCTTAAATAAGTATAAACATAAACATACATTCATCTTTTACGCACACAAAGAGGAGCAGAGGAAAGGGGATAGGGTGAGATGACCCACTGTGGTGAGCCCTAACACACTCAGCCTATAGAAAACAACAGGACCCGATATGAGCGACAGAGATCACATACTTGGCAGGATAGTGGTCAGAGATCAAATCTGAGTGTTTTCCTATAGATTTCTATTGGATCTGAAGGCATTTTGCAAAACAGGTATCGCCCCCCAGTGGCCATTAAAAAGAATGCTGGTTTGAGGTACTTGTAGAGTTTTCAGATCTAGAAGCTATGCCTGACTGAAACTCGAGTCTATAACAGTAAAGGTGGCTACATCCATCTGTTTTGTACAGTTTATGCACTGAAATGTGTTGTTTCCATTAGAGTGCTAGCGAACAGGAGATGGCTGTGATGATGGCTCTCTAATACAAAATCCAGCCTCTAACTCCTTTAACGCCAGTTTGAAGTATTTTTATTTGAAGCTTTTCTTCCTTAATGAACATATAAAGAAAGCAATAAAAAAAAAAGACTCCATAACTTTTCTCTTTGTGTGTTTACAACCGTGTCCGCATTTATTTTTAGTATTTCTTCCCATACATATAAACAACCTGTACAAAATGGCCGACTTTTCCGCTTCTTTTTGCTTTCCTTTTTTGTTTGTTTGTCACAACATACAACTTGCATCATGGTAACAACAATCAGCAATATCATACACCCACTTTGCAATATTCAAACTAAACGTTTTCTGTGCAATACAAAATAAATGTACACATACTTTGATTTTTTTTTCTCCAAAAAAATAAAAAAATCGCTGTTATTTACAAATCCAACAAAAAGAAGTAAACATTCTCCACACCAGTTTTGCTTTTACGTTGAACTCAGAAGCGTGTTCTCTTATTATTAACATATTGTATACTTGTTTGTACAGATTGTTTTCTTTTTAATATTTCGTCTTCGTTTCGTGTGACTGAAAACAATAGAGCACCTATAATACTTACTACATGAAAAAGTTTAAAAACTGGTTCGATCCATCTACCTAACCTCGAAAGAAAATTTTGTTGTTTTTCTTTTTTTTTGTCTAAACGTACTGTAGTGTCGACGTTTGCCCCATTCAAGTATTAACCTGTATTAGAGGACTGTTAGTATTCAGTTATCGTCAGTAAGGCAGAAACGACATTTGCATGACATGAATGATTAAAATTTTGCAGTGTCCATTTTTTTTTTTATTACTCACTGCAAAATTTGAGTGTTTGCACATGAGCTGTTGTATGTAAAGAGTTAAAAAAAAAAAGTATTTAAAAAAGAACTTGTAAAGCAGGCGATCAGTTAACACCTGCTGATATCGTAGTTGCATCTGGGCAGAAATAAAGTGATGACACCAGACGAAATCTACAAACCACAAAAGCGACTTTACTACAACCAAAAAGTCTGACGTTTGTGAGAAATAAAATCTATACATATATTTACTTGAGATTCACACCTGTTTTATCGAACGTGACACGTCTAAATGTCCCTTCCTGTCGCTGTTGCTTCCCTTGTAATGTTCTCGTGTTGACTGAAGCTGTTCCTCTGCTTTATGTTTTTGTTTTTTTTTGTCTGTGGAAGAGGCAGTGTTTTATGGCAATAGAAAGTAGAAGTCACATGTGCATATCATGCTGCACTAATATAGTGCAATGTAGTGCCTGAAACAAAGCAAGGGTGGAGGCAAGCAGGCAGGCAGGCAGTAGTTTCCATGAACAACTGATTGCAGGCTACTCCTCCATCAGCATCATACAGATCGGTTTATCCCACAAACACAGGCCTGTGTGCCTCTGAATCAAGCCGGAAAAAAAAGAGAAAGAGAAGTAATGCCTCCCTTTTGTTCAAGACCGTAAAAGAGATTTGAGTCAAAACCCAGTTGAGGATTGAGAAAAAGGAATCCAAACCTTTTTATGGAGATTTTCCTCTCCCTCCTCCTCTTCCCTGCGGTGACTTTTGGCAACGTGCGAACCGTCAGAGCATCCTAAGCCTCCAGCTACTCAGCATTTTTAGGGACAAGCAGAAAAAGCGTGGGGGAAGAGCTGGAGCCTGCGCTGCCATGTTCAAAGACAGCAGGAGAGCTGGTTCTGTCTTCTGCGCCCAGCTTTTCCAGTGTCTCAAACAAGTCTTTCAATACAGAAATACTGGTGTGTAGGGGGCGAAAAAAAGGCATTTCCTTGAACACGCTGGAGGTCATAAAAGCTCTGCAAAAAGAAAATATTCGAGAAAACAAAAGAGGAGTGAATGAAGCTCTACTTGAAATGGTTAAACCCCACCAGTGTCTCTGCTAAGAGGATTTCCCGTCATTTCTGCGCTCCGTGACGTGTCCATTCACGCTGCAAACATCCATGTCGCTCACTGTAATGGCGTGATGAAGTGGGTCTCTGTGACAGGTGAAGTGCTGGGTGAAGCAGCTCGTGGAGGACTACATGTCCGTGTCCCCGTCGTAGGCGAGAGTCAGAGGTTTTAGTCGGTTATTCTGTTGTCTCTGTCTCTGAGGTCTCTTTGGCTTTTTGCTGTATGGAAAGATGAAAACGGGGTCAGAGTGGCACTTGAAACACAGCTCTGCTGTCACTCTAATCATGAAGTGTTTGGGTAAATGCGATGGCAGTTATGAGACACACAATGCAGGTGAGACGATGTCACAAACAGGGGAGGGAAAGTGTTTTGAAAAATGCAAAAGATGTCCATATGAATTGTGTTTTGCTTCCTAATTTTGGGGTTTTAGGGTTTTTTTGATCATCTAAAAAATAGCTGTTCCCAGTTTTAAGCTGATAGTGAACCTTCTCAAGTATCTCTAGTCCACAAATAAATTATCAATACTTAATGTAACGATAACCTTGATCTCTTTTGTTCTGAATCCCATGAAAATGACAAAACCAACGAGACTTCCTAAAAACCATTAAATTATTATTTAAGTCTTAATAAAAACGTTAGCAATTGTTCAAAAGTATTTCTTCACTTAAACTGTGTGTGTGCTTTTTTTTTTTTTTTTTAGACAATCATGGTGATATCTGACATAAGTAATGCTAAAAGTTCTGCAACACAATCAATAAAGAAAAAAAGACCCACACCTGATTAAATGTGGCTAATTTACCCATATAGACAATTTCCTTGGGAACGGCCTTGTTTTGATGACTCCCTGGAAGTCCCACTCTGACCATTAAACTGGGCACTCAAATCACATTTTACTACAAGCCTCATTCACCCAATGGAGTAGCCTGATCTCTTTGGTAGAACGGCTCATCTACCAGATGAGCTGTTCAACCTACTGAGCTACCTCTGCAAGTGTTGTGATTTCCTTAATTTTTGGAGAAAGAGCACTGAGTGGCCGGGAGCCAAATCATAAGATTAAGGCAGTTGGTGAATGTTTGTGGCTAAAATAGTCAGTATGCTGGCCCAGGATAGCATGTATCACAGCTCAGGTGGTTTGCTTGAATGCTTTCGTGCTTTTTTTTTGGGGGGGGGGGACCAGGATCAGATTACTACTGATGAACCTTGAAATGAAATTTAGGTCAGTTTGAAAAAAGCTAGTGAAAAATTGCAGAAGAGCAATTTAAGTTGTCAAAACAGGACTGGCCGATGATGATTTAAAAATGGTCCAGAGTTTAAATCAGGTATGGTTTTATTTATATAATATGGTTCTACTCACTCAATATTTGATTGCACCTCATATTAGGCTTCTGTATTTCAACCATTTCATCACTGGTTCTGATATTTCATGGGATTCAAATTCTGACAGAGCTACAAAAAAACCCTACGAATCAGGTTACCTTAAAAACTAAAAAGCTGTAGAGCCCAGACTACAGTCACTGTACTGGTTAACAGGTTTTACACAAACAGTTTTTTTTGTTGTTGTTGTTTTTGTGAGAAATGAGACTCATACATCTCAGTTTAAAAGCATGAAGAGCTATTAGTGAGTTAATATGCAGAGACGATCACATGCCCGACCTCTTCTACCAGAGAGGGAAAAAGCTTCTAGATGAAGCAAAGACACAAAGCTTTTCTCTGAGCTGTCAGTGCTGCTTAAACATCAGGGTGTGTCAAAGTAATGAGGTGTGTAATATTAGACATTTTCAGAAGCATCTGATATCCCATAGAGAACGGCTTTTGAAATCATTAAAGCCAATATTTAGTTCTGCTGTGTATTCTATCATTTAACTTCTATTGTTAAGATTTTTTTTTAATCTAGTTTTAACCAGAAGAAAAAGTCTAATTAATATTTCCTCCCAAAGCCAGAGTACGAGACATGTACCGAAATGCTTTCTGAAGCACTGGATTTGGTGAGGACAATCAGAGGAACACTCTAGGGAATTTCCTGTGAATAGTTTTTCTGATGAAGAGCTGATAAAGTCGCTGCAGAGTAAACGACAGCAAACGTTCAAGCAAGCAGCAAAAACGTGTTCATCAAACACCTCATCTGTAGTGATGCGTGATCACACTACAGCTCTAGCTGTTTGTTCTTAATAACAAAGAATCTTTTTCAGTTAAACGATTATTTAAAATAAAAAGTAAGAAGGTTAAAAAAAAGTTCATTAAAATTTCCTGATGTTAAAAGTGACGCAGAGCGTGTTTTAGGCCAAATCGAAGCAGAGTCAGAGTCAAAGAAAAGCACCAAAGGTTGATATTAAATTTATTTAACAAAATACTGATTGCTATTTGAACTTCTTATCTTCTTATCCTACTTTATAGATAATGGTCTTTTAAAGTAAAGGAACACAGAGGAACAAAGAGTGTTTATCTTGTAACAATAGTTGATTGGGAAGGAAATAAAGGGCATGTGTTACTATGGTTCCATCTTTGGCCACAAGAGGGCAGCGTGACATCGTCTTATTAAAGCACTTCAGCCTCGTGGAGATCTAAACCTGATTTAAACCTTGCCTGAAGTTAATACTTAAATGTCTCTTTAATGTCATCATCTCAGTCTGCTCATATTCTGCTTGGAGTTTAAACAAGATGATTATTCCCACACATTAACCCTCGTTTAAAAAAAAATTAAATGAGAGAAAAATAATTTTACACGAGCTCTGAGAAGTATGATGAAAGTATATGATGGTGAAGAACATGTCCACTGAAGCAATGTTATTTTTAATGTCATTTTTTAAACATTTGAAGTGTAACTTTTTTAATTTTTAACTTTTTTCCGCTCTGCTAACAAGTATTCACACATCCCACTAAATAAAACGTTTTGTTTTTTTTATATACATCACAGTTTTGTGATGAACACAATCTCTCTAAGTTGAGTTTATGATATGCATGAATAACTTTGTCCTAAAACAAATCAGCTGTAAAATAACTGCATTTATTCAGCAGTGCGGAGACTGCTGAATAAATTTACCCTACAGGAAATTTCTAATTTCCTGTATTTCTGTGAGGAATCAAATATTTTTACTAGTTGAAGTGTTCAGTTTTTCATACAAACATGTAACAAGCTTATGAAACAGGTAGGGATTTAAACCTAACTGTGTATTAAGAAAATTATCTATATTTTTGTCCATGTTTTTATTTGAAGTTGGGTTTTGTTTTGTTTTTTTACTTTTTGAGCCCTTATTTTAGTTTTTACAGTAACTTTATTGTCTGGGTCAGATTTAAAATGAGTTCAGAAAAGCACAATACAGCCATATGGACATCCCAGTCTCATAAACATAGCATTAATGCAGATGTTATTATTTATTTAAGCTGAGTAAAATGTTTTTCACGACTACTTTCAGTTGAGTTTAGTAACAATGGTGACTGTAACAATCGTGGCTTACGTCGCGTGAATGTAGCCGCTGTAACGCTTTTCTTCTTTATTGAAACCCTGATGTGAACAGTTGAACTGAGTGTTTTTAATGTTGCCATCTTGGTGTTTTAAAACTCTATTTTTGACTTTCCAAAATAAGCATCCTATTGTATTCACTAAGACTTGAATCTGGAGCCTTAGAACAAAAAACGAGTGTTTTTCGAGGTCATATAAGAACAGAGCGAAAGGTTTTTCTCCCAAAAAGTTTCAGTTTGTCTCTTTGTACAATCAGAGGAGTCGCCTCCTGCTAGCTGTTAAAAAAGAACGCAGGCTTAAGGCACTTACACCATCACTTCACTTATTTGACCTACAAGCTACGTCCGTCTACACCAAGTCTGTGGGTGGTAGCTGTAATTTTGAACTTTGGTCAGAGCTGACCTTTTCTCTGCAGTTTTTCAGTGTAAGCTGACTGCCTGCTGGCTCTTACTTTTTGTTGAGTACAGACACAGAAGTGGTTTCAAGTTCTTATTCAACCTCTTTACTCTCGAGCTGTCTTTTGGGATTCATGTTTAATATCTCGCTATTAGAGATTAGCTGGACCTGATAAGTATAAACGTCATCATTTAACAGGAAGTCATTATGTTGTTACAGATGTTACGTTCTTTGTTACTAAAAAGTGATGTCATATGGCGATAGTAGGCTTACTTTACAGCATACAACAGGGTAACCTGTCATCAAACACCAATGTTTCGTGGACTCTTTCTTGTCCTAAACAAATGGTTGACATCACTCTGTCATGTATCTTTTAGAGAAACACTATGGTTTGCAATCAGCTGTAATTATAAATTGGCTTTGTGATGTGTGTAGATTTACTTGGAGTGTGTGATTATAATTAAAATGAGGCGGTGGGTAGA
This sequence comes from Neolamprologus brichardi, assembly GCF_056152115.1. Classification (NCBI taxonomy): domain Eukaryota; kingdom Metazoa; phylum Chordata; class Actinopteri; order Cichliformes; family Cichlidae; genus Neolamprologus; species Neolamprologus brichardi. The sequence goes on along the minus strand of NC_142114.1, from coordinate 26,702,513 downwards.
GAAAAGGTCAGGGTGACTTAACATCAGTTTGTCTAAGAGCGCTAAAAGATCTCTACGAGAACTGAGAGAAACATATTCTGGGTGGTTTGCCCTCACCTGGACCAGCACCTTCACTGAGCCAGTCAGGCAGGACATGTGACACCTTGACAAAGGTCACAGGGAAAGCTCAGGGACTTGCAGGTACTTATACTGAAGGGTGTGTCGGGGTGGGGGCGAACCCTCCACATCCTCTTTAGCTGCTGCTGCTTTGAGCTAGGTCTTGGCAATCAGGGCAGGTGTAAGTCATCTCGTGTGCATTTTGGCCCATCCACACTGCCGTCCCATTGGCATCAGACTCTTGGGCCTTAAGTGAGCGATGCACCATAGCACAGTAGCTGCTGCTCTCACATGGGAAGGGCATGAAGCAAGCAAAATAAGTAAAGACAAAAAAAACCCAAAACAGGAATGATGTGAGGGAGGGGACGCTTGAACTCAGAGTGGGTGGGGGGTGAAAAATGTTAATAGTTTCATGAATGAGGATGAGGAGGATGATTATAGGGGAGATTAAACTCATCAACTCACCAAGCTAGGTATATCATAGACACTATGAATATGAGGAGCACAAAGGCTCCAGCTGCTACACCATACACCCACATCTTCAGCTTCCCATCTGTGGAGGAGGAAGCTCGTCAGTTTGTCTGTTTACACTTTGACATGGAACCAGAAGCCATTAAAAGGACTCTGTGAAGATTTCTGCAGTACTTTATAACAGTTAGGGACACACTGATCCAACTTTTTCCAGTTCCAATATGATAGAGAGACACTGGCTCAGAGTATCTGCCAAAACAGTATTGATCCTGTGACAAATTAATAAGCTATATTCCTCACTCTAAGGAAGAGACTTGGACTCATTCTTTTATGCGTAAGGGAATTTAATTTAATTTAATAGCCTAAATAAAAAAATAATATTTTTATTCATCATGCACTAGTCTCCCTTCAGCTCGCCGTGAGCGTCATTACTGTGATTTACAGCTGCACCAGCTTCTGCTTTCCAGCTCTGATGTGAGTGCATCACCTCTCATACAAACACGAGCATCCTGAGTGGAGTAAAGCTGACAACTGCCACTTCTTTTTGCTGCTTCCTTTAGAGGTCTCCACAACGGCTCATCTGTCTCCATCTCGCTCTCTCCTTCGCATCCTTTTCTGTCACAGCAGCCCTGCGTCTCCTCTCTCACTACATCCATGAATCTTCTCTATGTTCTTCCTTTTCTCCTCCTGCCCGGCAGCTCTATCTTCAAAATCTTTTGTCCAGTATATCAACTATCCCTCCTCTGCACATGTCCAAACCATCTCAGCCTTTCCTCCTTAACACGTGAAATAATAATAATCTGCTTTACCACACTGTGTTAGATTATTGTATTAATAATAAAAGGCTGCCAATGAGAAGGTGATACAGAAAGCACTGTCGATGTTGGAGCTTTTCAGTCGTGTCAAATCACTCAACCACAGTTTGAGGTGAAATATGTCTAAACTGGTGATGCTTTGCTGTTACTGTTGTAGCTCTCCTGCTAACAGCTGCTGATGTGTGCTGTAGTAATCGCAGACAAACATAGAATTATTGAACAGACTGGCCCACTGTCAACAATACCCGATCCTGCTTTTTGAATTAGGATGAATTAGGACTGATATAACATCCGATTCAAGTATTGGATCAGTGCATCCCTCTAATATCAATAAATAAATAAATCACATAGCTTGTGGTTTACAGTGTAATATCCTGAGAGTCAGGTACTTAACTGGGGGCATAGTGGAAGAGGCAAAAAATACCGGGAATGAGAAACCAGCGGAGCATGTTGTTATCCATAAACGGTGCTCTGTGTATTTTCTCAGGGTGCAGCAGCTTTTGTCAGATGGGCAGCGAAGTGCCAGAGCCTGACGGTTAAATGGGCCAGCCGCTGATTTCACACAAGTGATCTGTGATCATTGCTTACAGACTGCAAAGTGTACTAGTGTCCATTTCCCAAACTACTGTCATGTAAACATGTTGTTTCTTATTTTTTTTGTAATTAGTAGAATGTGTCAGAAATAATGGAGTGGTAATTTACTAACTCTACACGGGGTAGAAATGGACTCAAATAGACTGAAATATTAAATGAAATCTGAATTTTTCCTTTATAGAGACCATGTCTTAAACAGAGCTGGAGCCAAAATAAATCTCAGCACTGTAAGAAAATATTTTCAGCCAGTTTAGTCATTTCATTTAGAATAATAGATATTTTGTCAGATTACGTTTTGTTAAAACTTAAAGAACCCCAGTCGTTTTCTTTCCGAGCTCCTTAGACGAGCACAACTCTGACGTCAGACCAGAAAACCGAAGCTGGCACATACAGGACAAATCAGTGACGCCGTGGGGCATTATGACTGTCAAACACGTACCCATCATCTGTTTTTCTTTTTCCAGCTTACAGTCGTGTTTATGCAATGTCATTAGTACCCTGTAAGTACTCTGTGTGTACTCAGTAAGCATGCGGCACTTGCAGAAAATATTGAAGTGTCGATTTCTCAAACATGCCCGATTGCTTTTCTCTTGTTCCCAAAGTTGACCTGATCACAGTGCAAATCACAAGCTATATAATCTAGTTGCATCTTTATTTATATCTTACTGTAGTGAAGTATAACAGCAAGCATTGTATTGCAAAACAAGCAAGCATATGGAAGATAAACAATGCAAAAGTTACTGTAAGTGATGGTTTGTGGATGTGGAAGTGTTTGCTCCTGAGACACTTTAACTCAATCTGTTCTGTGCTCTCGCATCCTAAATGGTTCTCGCATGCATCATCAGTCACAACGCTCCGTGCAGACGCCGCTCTCAAACGTTAATGTAGCGGAAGTCAAGAGCAGGTAGGAAAGCGTCATCAGTGCATCCAAAAGGACTCGTGTGATATTACATATGTTGGGTTTATTTCATACAAAGCTGCAAGTACAAGCTAACATTAATTCAGCACTGTCAACACTAAATCCGCCCAAACATACTGAAAGTAAAGCACGTCCCGCTGTTGTCATGTGAAAACCTCTCAGCTTTATGTCTTAACTTCACTGCAAGGATTATGTGGAGCTCTGTAGGTTGGAAAAAGTCAGACACTGGACTCGGAAATCTTTTCCCTTCAGCCACGCTAACAGAAACTTGAAACGGAGGAGTTTTTATTATTCTCTGCACATTCTTTACTTTACAGATACATGTCTACCATCACTGTAAGCAAAGGCTTGCTTTGGAAAGGATGCAATAGTTGTGCCTACATTCACTTTTCTGTGGAAAGAAAAGCTTGTAAAGCAGCACTTTAAGTAGTTCCCCAACACATGGCATTTTAAAGATTAAATGGGGGTGCTGTTATGGTTTTTCTTATTTTCTGTCATATCACTGCATGTCAAAGATGGGGGGAGTTTTCATTATTAAAACCAGCTCTGGCTGTGAGCACAGCAGCCTCATACATCTGCTGTTTGTGAGAAGCCGTCAATCAGACGAAAACTGGCTGAAAGTGCAGGTGGCCTAAAAACAGGAACCAGAAAGGTTGTTTTAAGACGGCGGATGAACTGAGGGGCTAGACAGAGGCCATGTATAAGATAAATACGGATCATTTTGACCTGTGAAACATACAAAATTACTCTAGTAGAGTCCAAGAAATACAGTATAGAGGTGCAAATGAGCATTGGAGATGCCTTTTAAAGGTTTTCACTTGACAGCAGCAAAACAATTGTATTCTCCTTGCATTTGTGATGTTTGTTAACACTGACGATAACCTGTAGTTTGGTAAACAGTGATATGAATCTGCATAAGGTGTGATGAGTGTGTGATGGTCTGACCTGGTCCATAGGGCTGCAGGTACCAAGTTCGCCCGTTGCGTCCGGGCTGGATGGTGGTGGGCAGTGTGGGGTTAATGGCACGACTGGTCTTCACATCCCCTTTTTTGTCCCCTGCTGTGGGGATCTCCAGGATGGGGATGGGGGCACACTGGTCCAGCTGCCCAGTGGATGACAGCACTTCTGTGAAGCCTTCCTCGCACATGCAAATACCAGCCTGCAGGGGGCAGCGCAGATTCATATATGATTTAAGCTGGAGTGACAGTACAGTGCTTGGAGGGATGTTAAACAAGCTAACCTGAAAGTGAATTAATTCATGAGGAGTGTTCAGAAGAGTCCTGGCTGGTATGGCAGCATGGCCGACCTGTTACTGTTTGAAGACGGGTTTAACTGCTGCACTGAGGCCACCACGTGTTGACATTTCTCATTCATTTACAGTCAATCAAGATAAAAGCAACCATTTCAGAGCTGTTTGTGACTTGCCGTAGCCTCATTCCCATATACCGTATTTTCTGCTAATGCCTGTTTCCAATTCAGCAGGAACAATAATAGTCTGTGCTGCAGTTTGAGGGCCATTTAAGCATTGCTTTGCACTCAGAGTCACCTGCTGTATGTTCACCGAAACACTTACAGTCACATGTATGACCCCAGGTTGGGCATTAACCCCTTAAATCCAAGTGTGTCATATTTGATGCATTACTTTTTGAGAGCTTCTACATCATCAGTGCTAATCCCCCTCCCCTGAAAAACCTCAATAAATTGCACAATTCATTTTTAAGCAATAATTTAAAAGATGTAGCAAATATGACAACAATTAAGAATCTCACATGCAAATTAATATTTAATTCAAAATGTCAGAAGGTTCAATAAACACTATTTTAATGCCTTGCTCAAAGGCTTTTTAAATGTGGTAAATTAACAAAACTTGTACTGTGGATGTGGATGATTCGCCAACTAGACAATTAAATGTTGCTGCCCTCACTTGTCAGCAACAGAAATACTACTCTGTTAATTATTCATGTTTTTTATTAATGCACACAAAGTAGAGAAAGAGAAAACCTGCAGAGCTCTATAGTATTATAATGTCAACAATGAGCATTTGTATATGAGCTGTGCTGACTAAACTGGCAATGCATAGATGCATTGTGCATGGACGCGTGGAAGGAAAGAAGGCTGCTGTCGTCACTGCTAATGTTAGGTTACGTTGCCAGGTGTAGCTAACGTCATGCATGTGCAGTGTTATGCACAGTGGCATTTGAAATAAGCTGTGATTAATTCCTCTTAAATATACACGTGATTTGTGTACAGACAAAGTTTAACTGCCATTAGATTTTGCTTAAACTGGACTGTTTTCTGATATGTATGGCATCAAACTGGGTATGTTCTTGACTATGTTCGACCCTCAAAGTCCAGTTTATTTGACTGGTGTAACTGGTGCGTACGGGACTGTAGCCTGGCTGGTTTGAAGAGGTGGGCCAGGTCACAGTGAGGTCAGACACTTGCACACCTAGTGCGGTCAGCCAAGTGTGGAAGTCCGATGATTTCTCAACAACTGCAGGCTCTGTGAAATTCGCTCCAGTGTGGCCACATAAAAATCACAACGTTTGAGATGCTTAGACAGACTGTACTCAGGACTCGGATCGTTAAGCGCAGTGTGAGCGCAGGCCAGCAGGAAAGTGGGGACGGGGCACAAGGCAACCAAGCCTAGTGTGAACACAGTCTTTCACTTGGCTAGTCAGATATTTGTCGAGGTGTAATTTCATCGTCGTCTTGGACGCTGCAGTTTGTGACACCACTGAACTGCCTTCTCCACACACAGAGGTGTTTTTGGTATTTAGTATGCCCTCACTCATATTAACAGGGTTACAAAAATATAAGAAACACCCATCAGTGTTATGTAATCCATTCCCACAGCACAACAAACCTTCAGAGTGACCATAAACACCTGTCTGCACAACTGAACATTACTACCACGATGAAGAGAGGATTTACTGTACGACTGTTGTCTTACACTGCATTAGGTTTTAGCTGAGTGTACCTAATAAACTGTGTGAGCGCAGTTTTTTTCACCCTCGTCTGGGGATTGAATGGGTGACCTCAGAAGTCCTGACCCTGCTTCTCATCCGATCGTTTTGACCTGATTATTCAGCGGTTACGTAAGGCGGCTGGCTGTACGAGCTACTACAGCTGGTAACCTGTCTTCATTGCTAGGTCAAGAGTTGTTTCTAAAAGCTATTCAAGCCTGGAAAATAGATCACTCTGTGATTTGCCAGCTGCCGTGTCTGTGAGACAAAAACTTTACATGATTTTGATGAAGTGTAGTTGAATTACACAGTGGAGCAATGGGTTTTACATCTTCCTGCTGCTATCATTTTATTCCCTGCTGCATTCAAATTTAATTCAGTGTGTCACAGTGTTTGCACAGACTACCATTCATCCAGGAAAGCTGTGCTTTAGGGTTTAGGAAAATTGATCTTTTATTTTTGAGTTTATTGTGATATGAGGACAAAATCCACTCACCTCGCTGCAGAAAGACTTTGGCATGAGGCAGGGCGGGTCACAGGAGCTGTTGTCCTCTGGAGGGTTCATTGGAGGACAACCTCCTGTGAAAGAGACACCAGCATGAGATTGAGTACATTTTAATACGATCACACGAGCATAATCGCTTCGTCTCCACGTTTAGAACGTAACACTTGGGGTTATTTCACAGCATGTACTTTCATCTGCAATAATAACTCAGTAAATCCAATGTTTCCAGGTTTATTTTAAAAACAATTTTATGTGTTGATGTGTTAAACGGAGATGAAAAGCTGTACCGGCTTGCCATCGCCCACCACCTTAGATCAATATAGAAATAAGCGCCTAGGTTTTTTTTTTTTCCTTCAGTTATATTTCTGACATTTTGTGTAAATTTTACCTCCTACATAAAATTGCCACCAATGGTTTAGGCTTACAGTTGAGCTTAAGAGCGGCTGCAACCTCCAGTTTCTCACTTTAAAGAAAAATTCAGCTGCTCTATTTATTATTCACACTCCTGTAGGACAGTGTTTTCTGATCTTTTCTAGCTCGAGACCCCTTTAAAGAAGACTAAAGCGTACTTGCAAGTCCTTGACAACAGTTTGATTTCTTAAGCTCAAACATAATGTAATTTTAATGTGTTTTTTCATTTTATTTATAGACGTGAAGTTGAAACAATTCTAATCAGTTGTGTCATTTAATAAGAACACATCCAGGAAGTATGTATAATATAACAACATGGGTATTGAGAAGTTGCAGTTAGTTTTTTATTTATTTTTTTAAGTTTTATGGGATAAAAAAAACACTTGATAATAAAATCATCAGAACAAATAATTATAAATGTGATCATTAGTTGCAGAGACTCCAAAAAGTCAAATGGTGAAAAAATATGACAAAAAAAAAGGGGCAATTGAACCTTCAGCAACTCTGCTGCAGACCTCCAGACTCAAAGTAGAGCAATTATGCTTTTTACCCCCCACTCCATCCATATTTGTATTTTATACTAGAACATTTTTTTACATGACTGTCTGTATAATGGTCATAATAATGCTTATCTCTCCCATACTGCTTCAAAGAGCTTCAAAGCCATCTACTTGTCACTGCTACGCTGATGATACACAGATGTGCTTCTCTGTTGAGACTAACAACCTCAGCAGCCTCGTCTACCTCAGTGAACGATTTGAAAAACATACTAATTGTCACGGTTCTGGGTCTGTTGGACCCAGTATTTTGAGTTTATTATGTTTTGGTTTATTTTTGCATCATGGATTGTTTCTTGTTCTCTTGTTGTGGTTGTGATGATTATTATTAGAGTTTCATGTTTCTGTTATCCATGTTTTAGGAATTGTATTCATGTATAGTTCAGTTCCATGTGTCGTTTTCTGTCTCTCTGTGTTGAGTCCGTGTCTCTGAGTTGTGATTCATGTTTCCTGTTTTATTGTGAAAGTCTTTGTCTTGTTAGTGTGTGCAGCTTGGTCCCCCCCGTCTCGTTAGCTCTGATCTCTCCTAGCTGTGTCTCCCTCCTGTTGCCCATTCCCTCATTACTACCCTGTGTATTTAAGCCCTGTGTTTTCCTGTGCTCGGTGTCGCGTCGTACCCTCAGATCCTGCCTGTGTGTTCCAGTTAGTGTTTTCCTGTTTGGTTTCTGTTTTGTCGGTGCCAGCAATAAAGCTGTGGTTTTCAGTTATATTTCCGTCTCAGAGTCCTGCACTTGGATCCACATCTCCACCTGCCCGCACACAGAGCCCTGACACTAATATTTACTAATGTTTCAAAATTCCTCAATCTCAGTCCTAGCATAACTGAGCTTGTTGAATGAAGTCAATCATGTGATCGGTCTGCTCATCAGAAATGTCAAATCTTCTGCTAAAACAAAACAAACCTTTGTATTATTTTGGCCATTTGAATTTTGCATTCGCTCTTTTTTTCTTTCATCTTAAGCAAAAATCAAAACTTTAATGTTCTCATTTAATCCAAAGGTGAGCACACTTTTGAGGTTGCAACTCCTAAACAGTCCTCCAAAGCCCACCAGGTCAGCTAAATCTGTGCGGTTTGTTATTATTTCTAAAACAAGCTGTTTTCGCTCCTCTCCCTCAGTCAGCTTTCTTCTGATTGTCTGCCCCCTTTAAAAAATGGGGTTCAAACAGCGGGTGGGGGTATTTGCTGCTGCGCTCACAGACAGCAGAAGCAACTGTGTGAAACAAATGTTTGGAGCAGCTTTTTTGGAGTTCCTTACCAGTGACATTGAGTCCATCTGAGCGCTGACACCAGATCAACGGCCGGGTGGAATTTGGGCCAATGCTGCTGAACCATTTGTAGTCGAAACATTCACCTCCTGAAAGCAAAACACAAAAACAGTCAACAACTGTGAAGGCTGTACTGAGTCAGGCAGTGGTGACCATTAATCATGAGAGACACCAGATTAATAAAGCAGCTGCTAAGTTGTGGTTGTATAATAGGCTGCTGACACATAATATGACCGTGTCGTCTCAAAAGGGTCCAGTTCAATGTTTTAATCTTCAGTAAGAGCTTTTGCTTAATGACTTTTTATCAGTGCTATTATGACTTTATCAATATCTCCATCAGTGCAGTAAATGACTGTATTTCCCTGCGGAGTCCTGTGTAACCAATCATCAGTCCAGCCAATTCAGCGGGAGTAAATGAACAATTTAACCTTGAACAAAAGACAGAGCTATTCTCCACAGACGTGGGTACAGTATCGCTGCTCCCGTCAGTGGTACGCCTCTATCTGCCGCCGTACAGGATGAATCCTCTGCGGCTGAGAGGACTTCACCTTTTATGTACTTTACTCTTCTCATTTCTCTCTTTCTTCCTTGCTCCGCTAGAGCTGAAGTCATTTTTCACACGTGTTAAGTTATCATTGAATCACTCACTTCGGCTGGCACTTCCCACCATCTTTTATGAGCAGACTGGAGTTGTACTAACACAGAAACATTTCTCAGGAGAAGCGCAGAAGTTTTTTTTCATCCTTTTTTTTCTGGAGGCAGAAATAATGTCAGTAGTAGTCCCAGATATGAGAATATCTGTAAGAACTGAGAAAGGCGATGGATGATTTTCAGCCATATTAACTGAAAAGAAGAGTAATTACATTCAAGCTTTTTAAACTTTCATATCAAACTGTGCCAATTGCACACATTCACTCTACAGTGGCTGCTAAGCCGCTAAGCGAGGTGCTGTCTATACCTGGCAAAATCACAGCACCATGGTCACTAATAAGAGGGGAAGTTAATGTCATTCAGGTTTGCTGGGGCGTGCTTTCGGCTGCTCCCTTAATTCCCAGCAGGTCACTAAAGCAGATAGATCCACATATTTGATTTGGCACAGATTTACACCCTCCCACTTATTCAGGGTCGGGGACATCACTTGGAGTACCTTCTTGTGACATCCTGAAACTGGGTTTGTGGTCTCCTCCCACTCTTGAATCAGGCTCTTTGGTGTGCAGTGCAAATGTCTTAACTACAAAAGCATCTTTCAAGCTTGCTGGTTGTGGGCCGTATAAACTCTAGTAACACTTTTAAACCAGCATTCATTTTTAATAAATGGATTTTTGTGTTCATAGAACTTTTTTTTACTTCTAATAATGAAATGATAGACTCCAGCACACCTCTGCTAGCCCGAATTGGAAAAGCAGAACAAAAAATGGATGAATATTTTACACTAATTATTGCTAATGGTAGAATTTGTTACTTTGTTTTATCTTTAGTGATATAATTATAGCTTTGCAAATAACACATTTTATAATGAGATAACATTTAGGTGTGCAGGATTAACTTTGGCACATGTGAGGATATTTGAACCCAAATGTTCCCTTAACCCTTTAAGACCTACCATAGAACCAAGTCCGCCAGAGCTTATATTATATTTTTACATGTTGTAGAGTCATTTTTGGGAGCATTTCAATTTGCTATACATCAATACAACCATTACAGCCCAAATTCTAATAATATATATGCATTAAGTGCATAGTAATTACATAAATTGCAAAAAAGTGCAATAAACTACAAAAAAATTGAAAATCGTTTTTGTTTTTTAACATATATTTGTAGTTAGAGAAATTTAAGAGGCTTATCCCTCAAAACTGTAAATACAAAAAAGTTGCACAAAATAGTTTCCCACCACAGGAAATTTATTTTGAGTGTCTTCATAGTTTTATTTTTGAAATACACTAATTTCTATACACTGCAGGAAAAACGAAAATAAATATTATAGTGCAAATTTGCAAAAAAGCAGCATATGCATCAAAATAAACTATTTCCAGCAGTGCAATATGAGTCCTAAGCATCCCAGAAACGACACAGAAAGTCATAAAGTCAAACATAACTTTTAAAAACACCAGTAAAGGCTCATGAGGCCCTGATGGTAAAAAACTACATTTCCGCGAAAATGACGTCACTTTCGGTTTCGGGCAGGTCATGGCGGACATGCGATAGTTCGCGCTGATGGACTAGGAAGTGTTATGAACAGCTGATTGGATCGGCAAAGCGTGTTTCTGGAATATTATGTTTTTGTTGCTGCATGTGCTTTTTATGCAGCGTTTGCAAAGCTTTATGTGGAAGGAAACTGTGACCGAGGACAAGCTGATGGCTTAAGATGTAAGTACAACTCCGGTTTCTTACGTGGTTGCAGAGCTACCGGGATTTAAAAATAGTTACGCAAAACGGAGCGTGCCCGCTCTGACCGGTTTGAAAGGGTTAATGGACCTCAGCAGTTTTTGATGTACAAACTGAACCAATCAGCTGGTGGTGATAGAGCACTATAGCACTGAAATAAAGTATAACGTGTCTAAAAATGCTCGTAGGTGTCTTAAACCCATCATGTACTCTATTTACTTACTGAGATTTTAAACTTTTAAACGTGTCCAAAGTTAAACTTGTAATGAGGACTTTGTGGGATTTAACAAACATAAAAAATGTTTGTTTGGATGCTTAAGCAGAAAAATGTTGCAAATATGGATGTTTCTGCAAATAAGCTGGAATGGCCACAAAATCCCTTATACACGTGTTCAATCAGGCAGCACAAAACAAATCTATATCACCACAGTGTGCACAGTGAGCACCCAACATCATTGTTGCCTATTTATCCATCCATAACCGCTTATCCAGCTAGGATCACGGTGAGCCTGAGTCTATCCCTGCCACTTTGGAAGAAGGTTGCACTCTGGACAGGTCGCTGGTCCATCATGGATACAGATACTTTCTATCTCTGGTACACTAAGAATACCAGAGATATAAAGCCAGGCATTGGCATTGCAGCCAATTTAGAATCACCTATTAAACTAACATGCCCAAAATGAACAAACGATCTCTTTATTGCAAAATTTTACCAGCTTAATGAGATGATGAATTCTTGAGCTACAGCCAAAAGTGAATTTTGCGAGATGAGAATGCCCTTTGATGAGTGATCAATAAATCTACTGAAGAAAATCCTTCTAATAGTTTTGAACATAATGAACGTGTCGATGAGTCTCACATGTTTCTGGTTTCCTGGAGAATAAATGTCTGATTTTTACCTTCTTATAAATTCAGATTCAAGTTGCAAATTTCAAATTTAAATGCCTACAAATGGAGGGACTCGTGTTTCATTAAGGTTTTGCTTTTATGTCTCTGGAGCTGCTGAAAAGCAGTCAGCAGCTTTGTTGCTTTTGTTCTTCAAATGATTGTGATTATTGCATTGAAGTAAAAGTGCTGGTCATTCCGTCATTCTGCGTATACTGGAGACACGAAGCACAGTAAGAATTACTGTAAAACAGAACGACTTTAACAGCAGAACAACAGTGTTGTTTTTGTTTTTCTCAAGCCTGGAGCCTCACATCAAACCTTCCTGTCCCTCCATCCCCAGCCTCTCTTTCTCCATCACCGCCTTCTCCTTCCCTGCCTCCACTCTCTCATCCTCCTCCGCCTCCACTAGTCTTGGCTGGGCCACTCCTCCCCCCGTGCCTTGAGTGAAGCTGTGAAACCAGGTCATGCTAGCGAAGACTGCTGTGGGGCTGTGTACAGTAACGAGGGATGTAAGGGGGAATTACAGTACACTGTGTGTTGAGTTTTGTCGTAGTGATTCACAACGCTGGGTCTAATGGGTGATTAATGCAGCAGAGGGAATCGCAGAGATCACTACTGTAAACGAGCATCTGGGTTTCAAACGTTTGAAAATCTGACTCGAGGAATCCCATCTGGGAGAGCAACAATTGACCCGGCATAATGGGAAAGACAAACAATAGCAGTTAGTGTCTTTTTCTTCTCGATTGTGTATCGGGCATGATAGGGAAGCAGCCCACTGGTTAGCACTGATGCCTCCCAGGGAGGAAAATCTATGTGACTCCTGTGTCAGATCTGTCTTTCCCACAATGTCAGCATGTTGTTGTTCAGTAGGTTTCTTTCCTCTGACAGTCCAAATGCAGAGAGATAGAAGCCTAAACAGCCTGCGGGTATGACTCTGAAAGTAAGTGTCTTTTTGCGTTAACCCTCTGATGCACTGACGTGCTCTCCACTGCCTTCAACCAATCACACCCCGAGACTGACTTCAGTTTACCCTCACCGTAAATATTACGAATATGCGGATAAATAGAAGGAATAAATGCGTCAAAGTTTGGAGCTGCTGGGCTGCAGCAAGCTAATTTGTATTCATAGAAAGTTCACTGTTCAAATAGACTTTGCTTCTGTTAATTTGTCAAACTTTCTGGCCAGGAGAGGTTGAAGCCGTCATGTTTTTCAAAGTGTTCTCCACCTGTGCAGGGCTGAGACTCCCACTCCTGGTCAGGACAGAGCTGCAGGTTTTCAGGCTCCTGGGCCAGCACGGCTCGTGAGCGGACCTGAACCGAGGCGAAGTCGACGCCGGCCTCTTTGGCGCAGATGTTGACGCACGAGCTCCAGTCTGACCACTCCATCAGGTAGCATTCACCTGCAGCAAAGAACAGACGACACGTGTCGCTTTCCTGTGACTGCTTCGCTTTAAAAGGAATTCACCTTAGACTCCATTTAATTAACAGATTATTAAAACAAGCAATGATTCATCAGAAATAAAAAGAATTCCCACTTCCCTTAAAAAACAATTAACTTGTACTGCTTGTGTTTTTATTCTCTGATGTACATTTCTGGCACATTTTAGAGTTAGAAAACTACCTAAACACACAGAGTAATATCATCATTACATCATTCTTCATCTGTGAAAATAAATTCAGATTAACAGATCCATCCATTCGCTTCCGCTTATCCTTTTCAGGGTCGCTGGAGCCTATCCCAGCTGTCATAGGGCGAGAGGCGGGGTACACCCTGGACAGGTCGCCAGTCTGTCGCAGGGCCAACACACAGGGACAGACAACCATTCGCACTCACATTCACTCACACATTCACACCTAGTGGCAATTTGGATTATCCAATTAACCTATCCCCACAAGCTGCATGTCTTTGCACGGTGGGAGGAAGCCGGAGTACCCGGAGGGAACCCACACAAACACGGGGAGAACATGCAAACTCCACACAGAAAGACCCCGGCCTGATGGTGGAATTGAACTCAGGACCTTCTTGCTGTGCAGCAACAGTGCTAACCACCGTGCCACCGTGCTGCGATTAACAGATAAAAATCTGAATTACAAGGTTACATTTATTTACTGCTGACCAGTCAAGTGGTAATTTGCATCCATGGCATTTTAGGCTATGTAAGATAAGATAAGATAATCTTTATTAGTCCCACACGTGGGAAATTTGTTTTGTCACAGCAAGAAGTGGACAGTGCAAAAGTTATGAAGCAAAAATTAGAATACAATAAGAATAAATACAGTACACAACTGTACAGAATAGAATGAAATACTATATACAGTAGAATAAAATAGAATAAAATATACAATAGAATGCAAATGCTATATACAACTGAGTAAAAATACAACGATGCCAGAAAAGATTATTGCACATTAGTGTTATTGCACATTTGTGGATGTGTGTGTTTGATCAGTTAAAGTCTTTGTTCTGGAGTCTGACAGCAGTGGGGAGGAAAGACCTACGAAATCTCTCCGTCCCACACCGTGGGTGCCGCAGTCTCCCACTGAAGGAGCTGCTCAGTGCTGTCAGAGCCTCCTGCATGGGGTGGGAGATGTAATAAATAAAGTGAAGACTCTGGAGAACGACCTGGGGCTACCTTTCCCATCTCAGTGTCTAACCAAATGTAAATGATGTCACAGTCTATGACATCATTCGTTTTGGCAAGAAGTGTTTTTTTTTTTGTGCTTTTATGATAAATTGAACTTTTCGCGACCACAAGAGGCGCCCCCTGCTGGTAATTAAAGGTAATTCTGGTTTAAGGGCCTCACTGGATCTCATCATCATCTTTGATCTGGAAACCATCCCCATCCCTTATGCACAGTCCAAAAAATTAAACCAGTGCAGAGAAACTACTTCCATCTGGCAGCTCATCTCTGTTATGTGGATTTTTTTTAAGTAACTGCCAAATGACCTGTGCAGTATTGCAAGTTATGACCTTGAGCCAAATCTCGAATTGTTTTTTTTCCTGTAAGGCCACGTGCAGGGTCACATCCTCAGGCAGATGGCCCTTTTTGTATATTTTGAGTGAAGAGACTAAAAGGTTACCGTGTTTTTGCTATCTGGGCCCTCGACCTGCCTCAGGCTGAGGCGGACAGGATCAGTAATATCTCAAACTTCAGCTCCAGACTTCACTCCTCACTCCAGTGTTTTGTCTTTCATTAAATGTTTACTATTACTTTAGTTTTTATCTTAACTCTCTTATTGAACCACAACTTATTTTGACTGTAAACGCTATAGAAAAATATCTGCATTGCAGCTTAAGTGTGCGTGTCTGCAGCAGAAATCTGATCCTTCTCTCTGGCAGCACGGAAGCGACGCTTTAGCTATTTATCTCTGGATGATCTGGGTGAGATGTGTGCTGCTAGGATGCATATAGAATATGTATATATATATTTAAATATATCATATGGCAGTCAAGATGCTTTGAAGAGTTTAGTGAGAAGGAAGGCGCGAGTTTGAGATGCAGGGTGGCTTGGTTTTGATCATAGTTGACAACTGCAGCTTATCAAACAGTGGGGGTGAAACAGAACGTGGGTCAAAGGTTGCAGTGCACGAAAGTGTGTGTATTTGTGACTGTGGAGATGCAACCTGCTTAGATTCCCATGCCAGTCTGGGTCTTGCACAAGCAAGTCCTTGAATTTCCTCCCAAATCACACTACAGTACCTCCCTGAACAGAAAACAGGCTGTGCTTTTGATTGCTGTTTGATACTTCAGTGCTCCTGCAGTTTGGCAAAAGAGGCTGGACTGACTTGTTATCTAGGGCACCGTTTCTCAGTGTTTTCCATCTCAGGGACCAGCAGCCATCTGATGAGTGCTTTTTCCCCCTCCCCAAATGGAAAAAAAAATCCCACTAGCGAGAAACACACACCACACTTAGAGTATAAAATTAATTCAAACGGAGATACTTTAAAATTAGTCATGGGTTGAAACAAGGGCTGCATGTTTCTTCCACTGTATTGTAGAGATATTGAATGATGAATGATCAACGACGAGCCAAAATAGACACACAGCACTTTGGAAATGAACTCCACGTTTGTATTTTGTCTCTTGGCAGACATGAGGAACAATAATCCCCCCTTCAGGGACTGCTGACACTGAAAATAACAGATTTATGTTTAAGCTGCACCATGTGAGAATACACTCCTGTTATCTGGCTCAATCGTAAATTGGGGCTTCGGTTTCTCATCTCTTCTTATTGAAATGTTGTAGATTTGCCCTATTTAGCCAAAAGAAATGCTCCTGTTCACTTCTGCGTGCAGCGCGATATGAAGACTGCAGCTTCACAAAATGAAGAGCACTGCTGTGGACGTGGGAGGGACAGCAAACTGTTGAACCTGCAGACCTGATGGACAGATGGAGTCCAGCAGCTGCTGGGCAGAGCACACCTGTCTGCTTTGCTCCACGTTGCAAAGCTACATCAAACCCAGCATCTGACAAGCCTCCATCACCAATCCTCAAAACAACTGATCAGACTCAAGCTTTTGAAGTGATAATCCCATCTGTGAGATTTTTTTTTCTTACAGTGAGGGGTGACATCTTTGGCCCTAAGCTGACATTCTGCTGTTTTTGTGCTGCGGTGCCGAGACATCAGCTGTCAGTCAGAGAGTGGTCAACAGGCTCCTGTGAAGGCTTTTCTCCTCAGAGGTCAAAAATATCCAGCAACAGGCGCTTTATATAGAACGGTTTTATTGCTTGAAAAATATGTTTCAGCTCGTAACCCTCACAAAAATATTACAAAAAACTATTTAAAAGGTAGAAAACTATAAGAAACCCGCCCCCTTTTTTAATTTTATTGGTATACAGATATTTTTTTAACTGTAATGACAGACATAACTGTTTGAAGATGTAGAGGCAGATTTGGTTACATCTCAATCCTCATGTTCAAATTAGAAACAATAACCATGTGACTAGACAGGATTAGCATTTCATCTGAGTTGGTGTTTTTTTTTCCTTTTGTGCCTCCTCATCTCCTCCGTCCTCCTGCCCTGACCTGGAAATCTATCTCGGTCTCAGTGAGAAGACTGAGGAGACAGGGGGGCTCGCCGGAGGAGCTATAACCAGGTGTTTTTTTTCTTTTGTTGCTGTGCTTTCACCTGTGACGCATGAAACAGAAGTGCCACAAAACTGAAATGTGCAAATCACGTCAAGGAGAGTTCGGTATAATCAAACTTTCTAACCTTCACTTCTTTGTGTAAATGTAATAAATAGTAGCACTAAATTTAGGTTTTCGTGACATTGCTATGCTGGTGTGGCTGCTGACATTGTAAATTACAGCAGAAGCACAAAAGGCAGCGAAGCAGCCAGCTCACACATTACATTTACTCGCCGTTGCTTTAAAATGCAAAGCGAGAAACGGAGGACGTACAAATAGGTATACTCGAAATATTACACTTTTATTTATGGTGCAATAAATAAGCACAGCTTGTGCCCTGCAGTGCGTGAGCTGTTGATTCCCCCCCCTATTGTTTTCAACCCAGCACCTTCGCTTTGTTGTTGTGGTTTTGTCTGCATTTTTCTAGTTTCTGTAGTAGAAAAAAATACCTCTTCAGACTTTTATTTACTTCCTGCACCTTGGAAGTAAGTAAAGTTTTGCCAGAAACTATTTGTCTGTTGTCTTACACTTTGTTTTGATGACTCCTTTTGTAGACAAATGGTTACTGCTGCTTATGTTAAATACCCACTTCTATTTACTTCCAGGAAAAGCGCTTCTAGTGCAGCAGGAAAGGACCCACCACTGGTGAGGCCTGGGATACCCAATCTTGGCTTTTAAAACAACACTCTGCAGAAGTGTTTATGTGCTGTATACACCCTAAAGCTGTGTTCTCAGACTGCTCGCAAGGCTATTAGGCGGCCCATGTGTTTAGAATTTATCAGTTTATTTCCATACTGCAAAAATTAGATCACATATTTGGATTTTTTTCTAACAGATAACATATTTGGGACAAAGTTTTGTTTCCTAACATAGCAAAATGTGTACGAGACTGGATTTATTGCTGATTAATAATGTAACCGTTAACACCAACACACCTAAATGTTAATAAAGGTTGATCTCTATTAAGAAACATGGGCAACTTTTCCCTTTTATGGATACTTTATTGTGACAAGTGTGTCACAACAGCAAAGCTCCTAGTTTATGGGTATTTAAGCCCAAGTGATAAAATTCTTTAAACATGCAGAGCGGTGTATACGTTATAAAGGAGAGGGAAGGGAAAGCAAGCTACTCGACTTCAAAATACCCAGTGTGTCTTTTCTGTGCTCTATCAGAACAACTTTGCCACTGGACCTAATTTAAATCAAATTTAAACAAAGTGATTTTAAATTAACCGGTACTGTACACATACAGTAGTCAAAGGAGCTTGCAAAGAAAAGCGTCTGGACTTCTTTAAGTTGCTTGAAGACGTTACATCTCTCATCCGAGAAGCTTCATCAGTTCTAAGGTCAAATGGTGGAGATCCCAGATATAAACCTAGTGGGAGTTTCCCCCCACAGAGGGACAAAAGGACCCCCTGATGATCCTCTAATCGCCTGAGCCAAGGTGTGAAAGCGGGTGTGGGTCCCAATCAGCCAGGGTTTCGGGTGAGCTCATTGTGAAACCTGGCCCTACCTTCCATCCATCCATCCATCTTCATCCGCTTTATCCGGGGCCGGGTCGCGGGGGCAGCAGCCTAAGCAAAGAGGCCCAGACCTCCCTCTCCCCAGCCACCTCCTCCAGCTCATCCGGGGGAACACCAAGGCGTTCCTAGGCCAGCCGAGAGATATAATCTCTCCAGCGTGTCCTGGGTCTGCCCCGGGGCCTCCTCCCGGTGGGACATGCCTGGAACACCTCACCCAGGAGGCGCCCAGGGGGCATCCTTACCAGATGCCCAAACCACCTCAGCTGGCTCCTTTCGATGTGGAGAAGCAGCGGCTCTACTCTGAGCCCCTCCCGGATGGCCGAACTTCTCACCCTATCTCTAAGGGAGATGCCAGCCACCCTTCGGAGGAAGCTCATTTCCGCCGCTTGTATCCGCGATCTCGTCCTTTCGGTCACTACCCACAGCTCGTGGCCATAGGTGAGGGTAGGGACGTAGATCGACCGGTAAATTGAGAGCTTCGCTTTTACACTCAGCTCCCTCTTCACCACGACGGACCGGTGCAGCGTCTGCATTACTGCAGCTGCAGCCCCAATCCGTCTGTCGATCTCCGGCTCCCTTCTCCCATCACTCGCGAACAAGACCCCGAGATACTTGAACTCCTCCACTTGGGGCAGGACCTCATCCCCGACCCGGAGTGGGCACTCCACCCTTTTCCGGCTGAGAACCATGGCCTCAGATTTGGAGGTGCTGATCCTCATTCCCGCTGCTTCACACTCGGCTGCGTACCGCTCCAGTGCGAGCTGGAGGCCCTCACCCGATGAAGCCAACAGAACCACATCATCCGCAAAAATCAGAGATGAGATCCTGAGGCCACCAAAGCGAAAGCCCTCCGCCACTTGGCTGCGCCTAGAAATCCTGTCCATAAAAATTATGAACAGAACCGGTGACAAAGGGCAGCCCTGGCGGAGCCCATCACCCACCGGGAACGAGTCCGACTTATTGCCGGCAATGCGAACCAAGCTCTTGCAACGGTTGTATAGGGATCGAATGGCCCGTAGCAATGGGCCAGACACCCCATACTCCCGCAACACCTCCCACAGGACACCCCGAGGGACACGGTCGAATGCCTTCTCCAAGTCCACAAAACACATGTAGACTGGTTGGGCAAACTCCCATGCACCCTCAAGTATCCTCGAGAGGATGAAGAGCTGGTCCAGTGTTCCGCGACCAGGACGAAAACCGCATTGTTCCTCCTGCATCAGAGGTTCGACTAGCGGACGAACTCTCCTTTCCAGCACCCTGGCATAGACTTTCCCGGGGAGGCTGAGGAGTGTGATCCCCCTGTAGTTGGAACACACCCTCCGGTCCCCCTTCTTAAAGATGGGGACCACCACCCCGGTCTGCCAATCCACGGGTACTGCCCCTGATCTCCACGCAACATTGCAGAGGCGTGTCAGCCAGGACAGCCCTACAACGTCCAGAGCCTTCAGGAACTCGGGGCGGACCTCATCAACACCAGGGGCTCTGCCACCAAGGAGTTGTTTAACTGCCTCAGTGACCTCGCCCCCAGAAATTGGCGGGTCATTCCCCTCATCCCCAGACTCTGCTTCCTCCTTGGAAGACGCGTCAGTGGGATTAAGGAGGTCCTCGAAGTATTCCTTCCACCGCCTGACAATTTTCTCAGTCGACGTCAGCAGCGCTCCGCCAGCACTATACACAGTGCAGGTAGAGCACCGCTTTCCCCTCCTGAGACGCCTGACGGTTTGCCAGAACCTCTTCGAGGCAGTCCGAAAGTCTTTTTCCATGGCCTCTCCGAACTCCTCCCACACCCGAGTTTTTGCTTCAGCCACTGCCCGAGCCGCATTCCGCTTGGCCTGTCGATACCTGTCGGCTGCCTCCGGAGTCCCACAGGCTAACCAAGCCCGATAGGACTCCTTCTTCAGCCTGGTGGCTCCCTTCACCTCTGGTGTCCACCATTTGGTTCGGGGATTACCACCACGGCAGGCACCAACCACCTTGCGGCCGCAGCTCAATGCAGCAGCTTCGGCAATGGAGGCGCTGAACATGGTCCATTCGGACTCAATGTCCCCCGCCTCCCTCGGAATGCTGTTGAAGCTCTGCCGGAGGTGTGCGTTGAAGATCTCGCGGACTGGGGCCTCTGCTAGTCGTTCCCAGCACACCCTCACTACGCGTTTAGGTGCACCAGGTCTGTCCAGCGTCCTCCCCCGCCACCTGATCCAACTCACCACCAGGTGGTGATCAGTTGACAGCTCAGCCCCTCTCTTTACCCGAGTGTCCAGAACATATGGTCGCAGGTCTGGTGATACGATTACAAAATCGATCATCGACCTACGGCCTAGAGCGTCCTGGTGCCACGTGCACTTATGGACACTCTTATGTTCGAACAAGGTGTTCGTTATGGCCAAACTGTGATTAGCACAGAAGTCCAATAACAAAGCACCACTCGGGTTCAGATCAGGGAGGCCGTTCCTCCCAATCACGCCCCTCCAGGTCTCGCTGTCGTTACCCACGTGAGCATTGAAGTCTCCCAGCAGGACAACAGAGTCTCCAGGTGGAGCACCTTCCAGCACCCCCCCCAGGGACTCTAAGAAGGCTGGGTACTCCGAACTGCCACTCGGCGCATAAGCGCAGATGACAGTCAGGACCCGTTCCCCGACCCTAAGGCGCAGGGAACAAACCCTCTCGTCCACCGGGAAAAACCCCAACGTACCGGCAGCAAGCCGAGGGGATATTAGAATACCCACCCCAGCCCGCCGCCTCTCACCAGGGGCAACTCCAGACTGAGACAGAGTCCAGCCCCTCTCCAGGAGACTGGTTCCAGAGCCCAAGCCGTGCGTAGAGGTGAGCCCGACTATATCTAGCCGGTACCTCTCAACCTCACGCACTAACTCAGGCTCCTTCTCCACCAGAGAGGTGACATTCCATGTCCCTATTGCCAGTCTTGGCAGCCGGGGGTCAGTCCGCCAGGGCCTCCGCTCCTGGCCGCCACCCGGCACACAATGCACCCGACCCCTATGGCGCCTCCTGCGGGTGGTGGGCCTGCGGGAGGATGGGCCCATGTCTCCTCTTCGGGCTGTGCCCGGCCGGGCACAGCCCTACCTTATCATGTGAATTCCTGAGGTCAGATGGCCCAGGATGTGAGTGGGCGTTAAGGCGTCTGGGAAGGGATCTCAAAACTGGATTATAGATGGCAGAGAGTTGGTGTCGTAAACCACCGCCTCTGTTCAAAGATGGTCGCTCACAGTGGACATAGATGGCTTCTTTCACTCCTCTTTCAAACCATCTGTCCTCTCTGTCCAAAATGTGAACATTGGCATCCTCGAAAGAGTGACCTTTATCCTTAAGATGCAGATGGACAGCTGAGTCTTGTCCTGTGGAGGTGGCTCCCACTAGGTTTAAATCTGGGACTCTCCACCATTTGACCTTAGAACTGAAGAAGCTTCTCGGATGAGAGGTGAAACGTCTTCAAGTAACTTAAAGAAGTCCAGACGCTTTTCTTTGCAAGCTCCTTTGACTACGATGACCTGGATGACTGAGAACCTTCACAGACATACGCATACAGTAAGCATAAACAAAATTCTCCCTCAGTTTTTGATTGCTGCTAAGCTCCACGACTTCTGCAGATATTTCATTTTAAAAGCCATCCAAGAGAGGAAATGGCAGACCGTGCCCTTTCAACAGCTGGGAAACATTTATGAGAACATCTGTCCAAAAAGTACTAAAGTTCATTGACAGTCACAGTGAACAAAAAAGGGCAAAATGCATCAGACTATAAATACTTAATCAGTGTTTTATGATATAAATAAAAGTGTCAGCGTGATAGGGCATGGCTCTATTGTTACAAGGAAACCTTTAAAAGCTGAGCTCTACATTAGCAGCAACAATCATCAACCATTTATTAAAATGATCAAATCAACAGGAAAATATACTAAATATACATTCACTGGCCACTTTGTTAGGTACACCTGTTCAACTGCTCATTAACACAAATGTTTAATCTACTAGTCACATGGCAGAAGCTCAGTGCATTTGGGCTTGAAGATGTGGCTAAGATGACCTGCTGAAGTTAAAACTGAACATCACTTTGGTGTATCTGAGAAACTGTTGATCTGCTGGGGTATTGCTGCACAACCACTGGAAAATGGTCTGAAAAAGAAACTAACTAGCAAGCTTCAGTTCTCTGGGTGTGAATGGCTTGTTCACATCAGGGGTAAAGACCAGACTAAACACACAGAAGGGCAACAGTAACTCAAACACTTGTCAAAACCAGGGTATGAAGAAGAACATCTCTGAACAAACAACACGGCGAAGCTTGAAGCAGGTCAGCTACAGCAGCAGAGAGTTGTTGTTAACCATGTCCATCCCTTTATGAAGGATTATGTGCAGTGTTATAAAGGGCGCTGTACTCTGCAGCAACTGTGTGATGCTTGCTGAATATATGTCATAAAGAATTAAGGCAGCTCTGAAGGCAAAAAGGAGCAGAACCCAGGTCTCACAAGGTGTACCCAATGAAGTGGCCGGTAAGTGTATATTCCCAGTTCCTTCTTCAGCTAAAGGAAATAAAGCATTATAACTATAAAAAAAACATTGTTTTGTCACTTTAATTAGAAAAACACCACAGAAAAATCAATTTTAATGACTATGCGATGGATTGTGACTTTAAAGCTGGGTGGGCTGAGTCTTTTTTTTTTTTTAAAGGTGGTTAAATCACACCTGACTGCTGGACTCTGCACTAACCAGACAGGAATAAAACATTCAAGGTCCTATGGTAATTATACAAAACCTTGCATCTGTGTGTAGTTTAACATTTCACAGGTTTTGCTTTGTACGGCCGTATATCACATAAATCACAACAGATGTCCAGCACAGCATAAAGACTGTGCAGAGACCTAATCAGTCACCGAAATTAAACAAGTCATCCTGTGCAGGTCGACTGTGGGCTGACACTGCCAGATTTGTGGGGTTGTTACTCGCTGGGGCTACCCATGCTGAAAATGCATGTGCACATGGCACACTAACGAGCGTAGTGTGCAAGCATCCTCCAAAGCTTCAGAGCCTCGGTCTTATTTTTGGTACACTTGGTCTCGCTCTGCTTGATAACTATTATGTTAGGTATGGCTGTCGCAATATCACATTTTCATTACATAATTATCGTGGCCAAAAACATTTAACAATGACTATAAATACTGTTAAATCTTTGTCACACTATCAGTCTAAATAAAGGCTTAACTCTCTTCCTATGCGGTGGTTACAACTTGCATATGAAGTGATAATAAACACCAATACAACAGAGTGAACATACTTTAATTCACTATTACCAATAAAACCAGCACAGACAAATGCCACTGAATGAATGCACACCTAAAACAAAGCACAAACTGCAGTGACTTAAACAGACCATCCACAGACTGAGTCAAAGCGCACATAGTAGTGCATTTTAACCAAAGACTGTATAGAAAAGATGGAACCACTGATTTTTCTGCCCAAATGTTAACAATTTGGCCTCTG
The DNA here is from genome assembly GCF_056152115.1 of Neolamprologus brichardi. NCBI lineage: Eukaryota > Metazoa > Chordata > Actinopteri > Cichliformes > Cichlidae > Neolamprologus > Neolamprologus brichardi. The sequence continues at coordinate 26,678,499 of NC_142114.1, read as the reverse complement.
CATTGTTGGTGTTTTGGAGTCAAAAGTAACCATATTTGCATGAGGTGATGTTTTAAGTTATCAGCTGACAAGGAAGCAAGCTTGGTGACCTGCATCCAAAAAAATGTGTGTGTGTGTATGACACAGAGACAGCAATCCCTGCTCATTAGCACTACGTAACAACCTTAAAAGTACTTTAATGTCACCCGTCAACTTCCCTTCTTTGACGGGATGTACACACAGAATTCATTTTGTGTTGCACCAATCAACCACTGCTGCTTGTTTAAGTGTTTGCCTATAAATCAAAGAGGTGACAGCCCTAACTTTAACTTTTAGGAGGGAGAGTTATAAAAATAATCCCCCCACATAGTTATAGGAAGGCTACAGAGGCCAAAAAACAATTCTTTTGTCAGGCTCTAAATATACTTTTATACACTGTAAAAGTGGACAGTTATACAGTATTTACACTCCTGGTGTAAATACTAGAAAGAAAGATGACCCTTGTAAATAGGAAAGTGAGTCTAACTATGGCCGTCCTGGCATCAATCAATCAATCTTTATTTATAAAGCACTTTTCATACAGAAATGTAGCACAAAGTGCTTTACATGGTTAAAAGCAGCCCACCCCGCCCTCCAACTCACTCCCCACACTCTCATTAACATAAACGATCATGGATACATACATACCCCCCCCCCCCACACACACACACACACACTTAAAGAGTAAAATTGGGCTGGGCACACATGAGCCAGGTGAGGAAACACTATCACAGGGAGTCGTCTGCACTGGGAGCCGGTCACAGACCGCAGCATCCAGGCTGGGCACACAGCAGGAGGGAGGCAAAGAAGCCCCCCAGCCAGGCTGAGAAGACCCACAGAACCCCAGCAGCCACGGTCGATCACAGCCCCGGTGCAGAGAGCCCCCTCCGAGGAAACACTGGAGATACCCAATAAGGATATATACAGGATAAAAAGATAAAATAAATAAGAATGGGATACAATATAAATATAAATCGAGTAAGAAGATAAAAAATGAATAAGAATAAAATCAATAAATATTAGGTAAAACCTAAATTAATAATATAAATAGAATAACAGGATGGAATAAATAAGCATAAAATAAATAAACGTTAGGTAAAAGCTAAATTAAAAAGGTGGGTCTTGAGCCTGTTCTTAAAAACATGTACGTTCTCTGCGGCCCTGAGCTCGTCGGGCAGGCTGTTCCACAGACGAGGACCATACCACTGAAACGCTGCCTCTCCGAGAGTATGTGTCCTGACTTTAGGAACAATCAAAAGGCCAGTACCAGAGGACCTCAGGGTCCGCGAGGGTTCATATGGTAAAAGAAAATCTGAGCGATAAGAAGGCGGGAGATCGTTAAGACATTTAAAAACCAACAAAAGAACTTTAAAATCGATCCTGAAACACACGGGGAGCCAATGCAGCGATTCTAAAACCGGTGTAATGTGGGCCCGCCCTCTGGTCTTCGTCAGCACACGAGCTGCAGAGTTTTGTAAAAGTTGTAAAGGTGAAATATTCTTTTTGGGGAGACCAGAGAGCAGGGCATTACAGTAATCAATGCGACTGGTAATAAAAGCATGCATCAACATCTCCGTGTTGGCCCGAGAGAGAACAGGGCGGACTCTGGCTATATTTTTTAGATGATAAAATCTAATTTTGGTTACATGTTTAATATGTGGGATAAAACCAAGCTCAGAGTTAAAAATAACACCCAGGTTTTACACTTGTAGCGAAGGACATAGTGAAAATGCCTGTAATTTAGACAAGAGTTTCTCTCTCTGAGCCTTCAGTCTTTTTCCTCCATCTCCTTTCTGCTGCCCTGCAATTTCTTTTGAGTTTTTTGACTCCTTCGTTTCTCCAGGGTGATGCATGTTTTACGTTAATCTTTTTGGTGGTGAGTGGAGCAACGGAGTCAAGGCTTTTCTTCAGTTTGCTGTTAAAATTATTAAAAATAAAATCACAGGGTGCAGGTAAAATCACAGGGGGGCATTCGTCTAAAACCTTGGTAAAATTTGCAGCCACTTCAGAGGTTAGATAGCGAAAGTGGTAAAATGGTCAAATAAAATTTGTTTGGTGGTGTGTTGTTGGTTAAAGATGCAGTCCCACCACCTCTCTTACCACTTCTAATAGAAAAAGAGAAATTAAAATTTGGTGGGGAGGCCTCAGTGAGAAAACCTGGTGCATCTGAATCCAGCCATGTTTCAGTTAAAAATAAACAATAAAGTTTATTAAAATTAAATCATTAATAATAAAAGACTTGTTTAGCAGAGAGCGGACATTTAAAAGTGCCATACTGATCGAGACTGGTGGATTTTTGACAGTAGAGTTCAATGGATGTTGACGTTTTGGAAGGGGCCGGAGGTTATTAATGTTTTTGGAGTTACTGGATTTATGATAATTCTGTTGCTCTCTGTTAGTGATTATGACGGGTATTGTGTTGACTGTGGGAGAGAGCGGTCCGAGTCCAGAGTTTTGTGTATTACTGTTAAAAGTGGAACAAATATAGGAGCTGGGACCAGGGGGACATCAGTCAGTGGCGGACAGATCAGCAGGTAATGTCGGTTTGGGGGACAGGGCCGTGTGCAGAAGTGCTGTACGCCAAATGCCAAATTGGCGGACAGCAAACGCCGTCCCCAGGCGTTGAGGTGGAGCCCGTCTGCCCCAAAAAGATGCCTCCTCTCCCAGAAGGCATCAAAATTGTTAATAAAACCCACACCGTGGGAGACACAGGCGGGGGAAAGCCAGGTGTTAAGGCTGAGCAGCCGACCTCAGCGACACAGCGGGATGGCGAAGGCTAGCGGCCAGAGGAGGAAAGTCCACAGGATCCAGGACATTGAATTTATTCTCCAGTACTACCGCACCAGAGGGTTGAGGGTGCTCACTGGCCTCCTGGCCCCTCTGCAGCCACCGCGCGTCTCGACCACAGTCAATGGCGCTGGTTGGAGTGGAGTGGAGCTGACCAGAGCCTTGGGTCTGGCCCCTAGTTGAAACTAGAGATGGCACGATACCACTTTTTTATGTCCGATGCCGATACTGATAACCTAAATTTGGATATCTGCCGATACCAATATGAATCTGATATAGTGTGTTTTTTAATCAATAAAACTGTTTTTTAATATCTTGTTGCATTTTGTATAAGTTCATACTAAAGTTTAAATAAACAACAACACTAAAGCTATTCTGTTATACCTGTATGTAAAAAATACACTGCACCCAAAATATTTCATAGTTTAGCAATACTGATCAATCTAATAAAGTTAAACCTACTCCATCCTCCCTATTCTGGTATTTTAAAGAGTACTTAGCAGAAATATTAAGCAACCTAACTAATAGGGTTTCAAACTCCCAGCAAAAAAAAAAAAAAAAATAGGGAACCACCCTCCACCCTCCACCTCATGATGCTTAATCGACGTAATCAACTTTAATTTGATGCAGTGTAAAAAAAAAATGCACAGAAATAAATTATTTTTCAAGAATAATTAAATAGATTCAACATCTTTCTTCTACAGAACTGCAGACTGCACAGATGGTATCTTCCCAAAGGAAAAAGTACTATAGCTTACTAGAGTATATTAGACTTAATAGTTACTATATACAGTAATGGACTTCTATACATTTTACATCAGATTAAAACTTTGGGTGTAAGAGTCAGATAATTATTTATTAAAAGCTAGACATTTTAAATGAGAATAAGAAAGAAAAGTATGTCTTTGTGCCCCCTTTTCCCTGTTAATGCCCTATCGGCCCCCCTGCATAACTTTGCTAGATCCTCCCCTGCACAGTTACCAGCGGTCAGCTGCGTAGAAAAAGATCCTGGTGTAGAAATAATATTAAATACATTCTAACAACAGCTTATCAAGCTTAAACGTGCTGCTGTTGTTCAGCCGCTGGTTTTCTCTTTCTGGCGCGAAGTGGGTGATAAACAAACAAGAGAGACAGAGTCGCGACAGAAAAGCCGATCAGCTGATCATTAAGCAGTTTCACGATTGAAGTAGCAGCAAGAAGAGGCAGTTGCTCCAGGTATCGGTTGTTAAGCTTAACGCGGGAATGCTTTACAAACATTCAGAGATGAACTTACACACTTGCTTTACTTCTCTCTGGGATAACTTTCTCGGAGATGAAATGCTGGTTTGGTAGCAACGCTACAAATACACACAGCTGCTCTATCACGTGAGCACACTGCTGCGACGTGCTACGGTTATGAGCCGAGTTACGCCATGTCGCAAGTTTTGTGAGGTGCTTTTTTTATATTTAATGGATCGGATTACATTTTTTTTTATTTCTCTCCGATATCCGATCCAGTAATTTACGTCAGTATCGGACCGATACCGATACGTAATATCGGATCGGTCCATCTCTAGTTGAAACCAGCAGTTCTCGTCCGTGGCAGAAACACCAGCGACGCAAGTTGAGAGCCTGGGTTGACTGTTGGTGGGATCTTGGGACACAACAGCTGGGTGGTGCACTGTGTCGGCTAGCTCAGCGCTAGTAGCGGTAGTTTGAGCTTTGCCAAGGAGGATTGTGTCAAGTTCGCCTTCAGCCCCCTGGATTTGGTATAGCGTGGATATCCTTTGTTCCAGCTCGATCACTTTTTGGCTCAGGTTGATGCAGCTTTCACAACTGGATGCTGAGGTCTGCCAAAAACTGATTGCTCGTATTTAAACTGCTATAAGTAACTTGTTTGGCTATAATATGTGAAACATATGTCAAATGCATCCCTCATGGATGACATAAAGTCATCTTGAGCCACAAACAACATTCGTGTAACAAGGTAGAAGCCACAATCAGTTTGTGGCAGTGACTTTTATATAACCTTTATTTATGCAGTTAAAAAAAAATCTCATTAACATTAAAAATGTCTTTTGTAAGAGTAAGTTGGCCAAGACAATGGCAGGAAATATTACAATAGTTCAGTAAAAATATTTTAAGTGGGGATAAAGGACCGGATTGGTTATAACACAGTTATAAAGATACTTGAAAAACAGATAATTTTTTAATTCTATATACAACCCCTTTGTAAACCCTGTTCACTGAAGTCTATTTACCAACATACGTAAAGATATTACACAGAAAAAACACACAGAAACATTGGAAATCACTTTTTGGCACAACACCGACGACAGCGTCAAAAACAAAAACTGCCACTTTAGCTTACGTTAGCTAGTTGTGGCAGTTGCTAGCATGCGTGCATGCAGTCAGGACGCTCCGACACATCGGATTGTTTATGATATTATCACATGAGAGATACATTTTTCATGTTAAAATAAAGTGATTATGAATACAGGTATAATCACAAAAGCCAAATCTACAGTTTCTATGGTAAATATTACACAAGGCTTCAAAATCCTGAACAATACGTGCAAATGAGCACAACACATGAGTGTGGTCTAATGTTTATAAGCTAAACTGTAAGCCATCTTTGAAAACAGCTGTGTTTTGCTCGAGTTACATTGGAAGGATTTAGTGGGGTTTGCCATTTTGAATTCTTTCCTGAACTAAAACCTTGACAGAATAAGGAGTAAGAATAAACAGTACTGCACTTCGAACTCTTTGCCGTGTGCATCTAATTAGCTCATGGCCTTAAATAGGAGCCACTTGTCACTTCCAAATCATTATTCAGCTAAGTCCATTGTGAGATCAGAGGTTATATTAAAAAAGGCCTGTTGGTCCTGGATGCAATCGAGGTCATGGTATGATTAGTTCCTCTCTCCTGCTCTTTATTGGATTTAGCTAAGTTTACAGCTCCAACCAACATAATCAGGGATAACAATACACTTGGCAAACTCATTTATTTATCATCCAGAGTGCTGCCTTCAAGTAATCAGGGTGTCTACAGGTATAAGCAAGCAATGTAAGACTTTTTAATGCCACTTTAAATTAAATTTCAGACCAAAAGGGCAGTTCGATCGTCAAGCGTTTCCAGGCACCCGCTTTAACCACCAAGAGTAATTGAGGATTTCCAGCTATTTCCCGTTAAACTTGATCTTTCCATTTTTGTCGGCTAATGAACAGGCTGCCTAAGAAGGCATTCGTCTTTATCAAGAGGATGCTTTCTGCCTCAGATCTGTTCTCTCACAATGCCCCACCCTGTATCTACTGTGTATTTAAGTGTGTACAAAGCCACTTTTGTCAGTTGGAGCAGGAGATTTGAGCCCACTAGTGAAGCTCGTGTTGCCCTTAATGCCTCAATAAAGGCCTTATTTGTTTCTCTCTTTTTACTCATGGGTTGAATTTTCCTGACCTTTTATTTTCTGGACTTATTTAACAATTTTAAGCGGCGTACATGAATCAATTCGAGCAGCCTTTGTGTATGAGATGCACCATTTTAGCTGGCTCATGCCTCTGCTGCTGCACCACGTTTCACCCGAGCCTTTCTTACAATCAAAACACAAATACATCTTCAATCTATTCTCCTCTTAATCAGCATCTCCATTCATATGTGAGGTGAATAAATGAATAAAATCTACACGTCTCCGTACAGCAGATTGTTATTCAGTGCAGTCGTATCTTGGCTTGCCATCTTGTCTTTTTATTTCAAGCCCTGAGGATTTTTTGTTATCTCGCCCACACAGATTATTGATTGCACCTTTTTTTTTTTTTTTACTATTATTTTATCTCTCTCACTGTATGTGTGAGTGTGTTCGAATCATTTTTGCTTCTAGGTTTCTTTGCTGTACAAATGGAATCAATTGAATTGTAGGGGTCACAGCTTTCATTTGGATTCTCCTCTCTGTCTATTTCACCGGAAGAGCAGGTGGTCCAAATATTTTGTGCGTTCCACATGAAACAGTTCCTGACGGCTGTGCCTCTGGCTTGGCCGGACACTTCAACACACTAGCAGGGCTTTGCTCTGGGGAGGACTGTGAGCGATCGCCCTTTGACTGTTGTTCTAACGATAACCTCAGCGTGTTTCACTCTTCTCGTGTGCTGCGAGAGGTGAAAAGAAGTAGCTGTGACTTACAGCTTGAGATAGACACCTTGTGAAATTGGAGAAAATGATAGAAACTATGAAGCGAATCGAAACCCACACGTATGCAGAGTAGAGCTGTCATGATTTGAAAAAGCAGAGAAGACAAGAGTGCTGTCTAAGCTGATACAGGCGATGAAATGGAGAACCCAAAAGTAAATGAAACTTCCATAAAAAAGCACAGTTAGACAAAGCTTTGGTCATAATGTAGTCCATTTATTCTGCCTTGAGCTTTGCTGCTGCTTCTCATTTTAGAGGTCATGATAGATGGTGAACTCTGTTAGAGTTTCGAGGTAATGCTGAGACCAAACGCACACGCAAAAGACCAACTTTCAGCACCTCAAATAACAACTGCCAAACTGGCTTTTAAACGTTACAACAAAGCTTGTTTTAATGTGTATTTAAGTGCTCATAATGGCTTCCCTGTAGTATACACCAGACTGCTGAGAAGTGTCGACTGTGCTGTGTATGGAGAGTGACTTGTTGAAGCTGAGAGCAGCGACACAAAACAGTTTCAGTGTCCACATGCGCCACTTTTAAACACTCTGTGCACCGTCTTACAAACACAGCTCCTCTACCATTTTTTAAAAATGCTGATGTCATAATTCCCACCCCTTCTTGACTCTGATTGGTTTGTGAGGAAGAAGTGACATTACATAAATTGTAAAAGCTGAACGCTGAGGGTGTTTTTACACTCGGAGCTATGAGCATTGATCACATTGAGCTTCATAGGATTTGCATAGAAAACTGCTCTGTGGATTAAAGCCTAAAATCACTGCTTTAATAGACAGATAATTAGTAAACACTAGTCTCAAACACCTTCTACAGATGTGATGATGTATGAGCATGTATTTACCTGAACGCTAGATTAACTGACACATCTGTATCAGCATCTTCAGCGCACGACAACCGATCCAAGTACTCAAGTGATGTTGATGTTAGCAACTATTGCTATTTCTAACTCTGTCTCCTGCTAGCAGCATCTGGGGTTGAAGTGCTGAAAACTGCAGCTCCTCTGGTGGCCACTTGAGGCTGACGCAAAAAGTGTAGAGCCCCCGTAGGCTCCTATGTCAAAATGCCCAATTTCACAGATATGAAATTAACATGTTCACAGCATAGCACACCCCTTCATATCAACCATCCAGGTAAAGTTTGGCCTCTAACCGACAGATGTTATTGCTGTCTGCTCGGTCTCACAGCTAGACTAATTCCAGTCATTGAACTGGACCTCCTGTTTGCGGTGTTAGTGCTTTTGGGAGTTATTTTAATGAAACTATCTGAAAAATATTGCAGATTGCTGTGCGGTATAGCCCTTCCAAGAATTTGTGCTCCATTTCTGGTTAGTGAAATTGCTGTTTTATTACTCGGTTAGCACTAATTAGCACTGATAACCGTCTGGTTTAAAGTTGATTACTCCTGGATCCAAAAGAACAACCTAGCAACCATCTAAATGCTAATAAAAAATAAACCCAAAAATCAAGGGGCTCTTTTACATAAAGTCTATAGACTCCTTGTGGGTACTTCATGCCTGATCAGTTTTACTGACAGAGACTGAGGTTAATAGTATCCAGCATATTGCTGCCATAGCTTACTATTACTTTGTGTGGCAAAAAGCTGATTTAGAGGAGCTATTTCATTCACAGAATATTGAAGAAAATTAAAGTAAAGTAAGAGTAAAGTCATAATTGATTTAATTTTTTTCATTAGAGAACTTTTTTTTAATAACAGTGGACTGTGCATCGAATTGCTTCTATTCAGTGTTTGGACTTTCCAAGGTTGCTCATGCAGCCCAAACAACAAATAATTACCACTGAAACCTTGAAGTCAGCATTATTACCTGGACACGGGAGGACACAGCTCTCTTTCAGTCTGATCTGCTTGTCTCCATCGACAGCCACCTCCAGGCTGCTGCACAGCTCCTCGTCCACCAGGCTGCCCTCGCCATCGCTGGAGCCGTCCGACACGAAGCAGGACAGGTTCCTGAAGCGCATGCCGTGTCCACAAACCACATTCTGACAGGACGTAAACACCACAGAAGAAGACAGAAGGTGATGAGTTAACACAGTGAGGGAAACCTGCAGCAATCTAATTAAAAAAATAATAATCACAAACAAAAACACTTTGGAGCATTTAAAACAAGAGGTGGGGCAATATTTTCAATCACATTAAAAGACAACGAAGTGTAAAATAATCTGCACATTTGTAACAGCCACCCTTCTGTGCAGACAGGAAGGGTGGCTGCACAGAAGCCACCCTTCCTGCACAGAAGCCACCAATAAACCTAGTAAATTCAACTTCTGCCATTTGAATTGATGGAAAGATCAACTAAAGTCAAACAAATACAAAAAGTGTTTATGCATCTCAGACATTTTAAGAGAAGAGGAAAAAGCATCCCTGAGCTGAGCTGTAGGATGAAAAGCTGCAGGCATTAAGCTGCACACCTCCAGCTTCTCAGCAAGGCAGCATACCTGACCTGGAAACGTTTTGTTGCTTAGAACAGAATATGTTCTATATATTTGCAATATGTACAGCGGTTTGTATTTTTACAGAAACAAAAGAGAGCACAAATACAAACATGGATGAGTTAAACCTCTACTTTTTAAGCTGTCATTCTGGAAATTGTGTGAACTGTAACAAATGATTAAAGGGGACCATTTTCCACACTCGGATAAAGGCAGAAAATTAAGGTCAGGGATAGCATCTCATGCAGGACTGCACATGTAGACCACTTGTTAAAGTGCCCTTGTGGATTTTATTATGTGGGTAAGACTGGTAGGGCGTTGAAAACACAAAAGCAGTATTGGAAATAACCTTCTATTGGCAGACAGGCAGTAGAGTGTCTGCTGTTCTTGTTTTGAAGTTATTGGGACACTAAAGAGTGGAAGGAATGGAGAAAAAATCCTGGTGGATTAAATGAAGAATTGTTACTGTCCTGTTTTGTTTTACGAGTAGAGATAGAGATCTATTAAAAGGGATTTTAATAGATAAAAGGATAAGGAAGATAAGCTTCCCCATATATTTTCAGTCTCTTTCCTGTGTGGGAGTTAAATTGTCCTTTATATTTGTTCATGAAAGAACAAAATATCTCAAAGGATCATTCTATCTGATACATTTTCTGCTAATATTTGCATTTGCTTAGTTAGCTAATATCATTTGGGAGTCCTCCAGGCTGGGTCCTGAGTTTGATAAGAGGTTACCACCCACAGGATGGTTTGCCTTTTTCTGAAGTGAATGCAGAGTGCATTTAATAAAATGTCGACTGTCTCTGCCTCTCATACAGCCGAGGAAGGCAGAGGTTATGAGCGCTTCCTTTTTGAACATCTTAAGTGAGGGGCAGCAAAGGATGTTAGTAACAGATGACATTACCTGTCTCTGTGTGTCCCCATAAAACCACATTTACTCTTGAAAAGTTTTGCTTTATGTCATAAAGTATTGCACTGGATGCTTTTAATAATCTGACCCGGTGCCACACGATGCAAAGTTGAGTGTACAGGCTGCCAAATTTCTTGGCAAAGGTATTGGTTTACAGTAATGCATCAGCATTAAAAATGCATTAGATTGATTTTTTTTTACTGTCTATCTCTCAAAATAACCGTATGAGTTGGGAAATGATGAGCTTGTTCATCAATACTAAAGACTCTATTATTTTTTATCAGGTTCTTAGACTTCACCCTCCTGAAATCCACCTTCTGGCTCAAACTGTTTTAGAGTATTGATCTCAGCTGTGCCTGAGCTCCATTTCTTGTAGCTGACAGAGGTCGATACAATTATTAATGTTTAATGTACCTGGATTATGGTATAACTTTTATATGTATTGACATACCTCTACCCGACACTCAGACCAGGGGCTGTACTGCCAGCGGTAGCAGGGTCGGACAGGACAGGGTTTCCACTGCTCCATCTGAGAAGGGCACGGTCGGCCGTCGCCCTGAGAAGCCTGAACCACCGACCGCTGTCGCCACATCTTACCTGGAGAGAAAAAAAAAAGGTTAAATTTATCTCTGGCTTTCATCATCATCATCATCATCAACTTTATTTATAAAGCACTTTAAAACAACCACAGCTGACACAAAGTGCTGTACATTGGAACTGTAAAATAAAATTACATGAGATATAAGTAAAAACCAAATAAAAGAAGAGTGAAATCATTAATTAAATAACTACTTCAATTAAAAGAGAAACTAAGTCTCACTGAGGTTAAAAGCCAAGGAATAAAAGTGGGTTTTAAGACGTGATTTAAAAGTGGACAGTGAAGGGGCCTCTCTAACGTGCATGGGCAAATTATTCCATAATTTTGGAGCCACAATAGAGAAGGCCCTGTCCCCTCTGAGCTTCCTCCTGGATCTCGGTACCTCCAGGAGCAGCTGGTCAGCTGACCTGAGAGACCTACAGGGTATGTGGGGATGAAGAAGCTCAGAGAGGTGGATCTGTGGATCTCTCATTAGACTTTTATATAAGCAGGATTTTGTTACTTGTTGATCTAGTGGAAATAGGTTAATGTTGCTCTTGAACCTTTATAAATCTTTACTGAAAGTCTTTTTGTTCTGTGATTTTTTCCTAGAGCATCTCCACACACATAAGCACGTTCAATTCATGATTTTTTTTAAGACTTTCTCCACTTCAAAATGTGTTCCCTACTGTGAAAGAAAACAAGATTATCATTGTTATCCTGAATGGAAAATGAAACCCCTACGGCATACAGCGCAGTTTTTCCTTCTAAAGATGTCCAAGTAATGAGCTTAAATCACCAGGAGTAACGATATTGTTCCAACCATTTAATGTTAATGTTGTGCGCTGACGTTATGCAGAGTTTTGCAGCATCGTCTAAATGTTGCTGCTGTGTACTATCACCAGGGGGCGGTCTCAAAATTATATGGAACCACCTTTAATGTGGGTTACTCGTGCTTGTGTTTGTGCTGTTGTTGTTCCTTTAGCACAGAAAACTATTCACTCTTGATTTTTGGAAGATTTGACAAAGTCAGTGCAGTAACATAATCTTCTCAGTTTTACAACTGCCATGAACAAATGTTTGTGTTCTGGTTTGGATCACTGAAGGCAGGTATGTTTGACTGTGCTTCCACTTATGGTGCACACTGCAAACACTGCTGTCACAGTCACACTGCTGTTTACCATGTCCTATTTCTCTGAGCAGCCCAGGGCCTACTACACATGCTGCAGCGGTGGGCTAACTGGGGTTGGGGTGGCGGTCAGCCTGATTGGGGCAGGACATCCACTGGACCCTTTCCTTCTGGGAAAAACAAAGTTCCTGTCCCTTTACTGTTTTGCTTGACATTGTTTCCCCCTTGAAATGTTTTCAGCAGCAGACAGTATAGGGAAAGTGAGGCTTATAGGGAACCAATCCAAAGTTTAACAATGTCAATAGTATAAAGACGCTACATTATGAAGTAAAGATTTACTTCCTGTGAGAAGTTGAAGCAAAAAAGTCACTTTTACTTGTTTGAGTAGAACTGAAGTTAGCTAAAAACAGGTTCCTGTGTTGGAAACTCTCCACCCCAGCACTGAAATCTGAGCATTTTGTTTTACCAGCATGAGAGAAAATTAATATCAGGAGGGTTTTTCTTTTCCTCAAAGCCTCTGGAGCTCTTGGTTTCTTGATAAAATAATACAATTAATGCAAAGTTCAAAGAGACTTTTTTTCCCTGAACAATAAGCTAAACACAGAAACACATGCAGTGACCATTGTGGTGTACCACACAGCAGTCATCCATTCCTTCTATAAACAGCTCATTTAAATTCATGTGTATGCGTTTGTTTTGAATGTATTAAATTAACCCTACTGCGCACAATAGCACTTCACTTAACAGAGCAGGAGTTTCTAAATGGCATGAAATACTGCACCTTTTTTCCCTTTGCCATCTTGATTGGTTCTTGGTCAACTTGAGTAAAAAGGCTTTTATTCCACATCAATCAGAAAAACCTCTTTAAATAAATCCAATTCATCGCAGAACCCCGGAGACCGTTTGATTTAAGTGCAGAATTGATGCTATGAATTAACTGAAAGACTCGACATAGAAGCCCTTCACACACGTTTCTAAAAGCAACCTTCCTGTCTACCTGCTTTAAACTGCCCACTCTCAACTCTTACAGCCCTCCATTTGTTGCATATTCCACTTACATTTTCACACTGACAATCCAGCAAAGTGCTCACCTCGAAATCCACCTTTACCAACCTACATTGGCTTTCAACACATAAAACAACCAGCGTTCCCACACATTCACACGCAAACTGTACAATTTCATATCCCACTCCAATAAAAAAAACCAACTTCCCCCACACATACACAGATAACACGCACATCAAATAAGGTCCCTGCCTTTGCCCTTTTTTTTTTTTGTAAAAAAACCTTTTTATCTTATTCCTTTTGATTTACCAACTATTGCTGTAGCGCCCTTTCTTCAAAGGGCTCCCTCGGCCCTGAGGAGCAGGAACATATAATGGGACAGAATCAATTGTGTGAACTGCTGGAACAACAACCAGGCAACAGGACGACAAATTTTCTATGGTCATTTGGAAAGACTATGTCAAAGGAAAATTGTTTTTATATAATGTGATCAGCTTCATGAAATGTGCTTTTTTAGGATCACTAAGCAACCAAATGTCTACGTGACTTTTGACATGAACTCTTGTGTGATAAACAACTAACAGCTTCCTCTTTTCTAAGAACATGCAGACTTAGAAAAGGGGAACCTCAGCTCTGAGTTCTTAGAATAACGTTGTTACCTTTGTACACACACACACACACACACACACACACAAACACACACAGATAAGTATAAATAAAGCACGCAGACAGTGATGAGACGCAGGTCGTGCGTCCATGACTGCCCTCGCGAGTGAAAGACAACTGCAGTGTTTGTGTTTTCTAACTCAGGTGTCTCAAGCTGAAGAACTGCGGGGTGATTCTTAGAAATCCCCTGTCAGACTATAACGCAGTAACTTTGACTTAAATAAAGACTCCCTCTGCTTTCTTTGTGGGTGTTTTTCTAGCTAGCTACATTTCCTGCTGCAGTGGGAGCAGCATGTGTACATAACATGTATGTAGCCCACAGTAACAAACAGAAGAAGAAACCTTTTGTTGGAATTAGTACTAATGTGGTTTTTGTTATTTATTTATCGTTAGTTTCTGACCTGGATGGATAATTTAATTTTCAATCAATAGGATTTTGTGTCCCGCCTTTAACTGGTCCCATTTTGGTTATACTGGTAAGGCTGCTTAGTCCCACATCAGCATGCATGTGAAATAACTCCTCCTTGCTCCTAGGTCAGGTTTCTTTTTTAGTTGGAGATTAAAAAAACCCCAAATTAAACAAACTGAGAGTCCACAGACCTTCTGGAAATCCACAGAAGTACGCTGATCTTTTATTGCAATGGGTGTCGAGCCACAGCTCATATGGAGCTCAATCTAATTCCCTAAATGGTGGTAGGACAGACTGTGCAAAACATCCATCCTTTGTTTGGCTAATTTCACACTAATAAACTGCCCTTATAAGCCAGCAGGCCTGAACTGGATAGCACTGACATTTAAAAGACCCCGGTCTGACTTTATTTTACTTTCTTGGTCTCTGTGCATGCACGCCATTTTGATTATTGTCGTTGGTTGTGATACAAAACACAACATTTTAATACAACCAGAACATTGTTCCATCATTTCTGTAGATGTGTCTTCATTGTGGTTACCCATCCTCCTTTTGCAGTTTGGCATCCTCTAGTATTTTTGTCACACACTGGTTACATATAGTTACATTTGGGGACATTAAACATGGCCAGTTTTAAAGCTCAGTGTTTCTACAAGTAATTCCCTGTTTCAGACAGTTTATTCCTCCTGACTCTGTACATCAGTGAGCATACATTTCCTTCACATGGTCACCTCATAAACACTTCTTCTCTTCTGTTTGTGGGAGCCAGTAAATCATAAGAAAGCCCTAAATGGAGGAGGAGAAGCTTAAACGGCTTGTTTCAGATGATGTGTGAGGACCTAGTATGAGATAAATAAGGAATATCTCAAACTCTGCAAGAAAAAAAATCCTCTCCTACAGTTAAATTTGTTTTAAATGCACCACACACATGCACACAATTGACCACACTCCAATATGTGGTCACACCAGCTGTGGGAACAATGAGTTTTTAAGACTACACCTACCAATAAACTTGGCCCACGTTTTGATTTCAAATGCACACCTGTAAAGTTTGGTAAAGCTGCCAAGAGTTTACATAAAACTGCATCCTGCACAGACAGACACACAGATGGATGGGTAGACATAGTACAGTCAACCTACCAAAGTACTAAAAACTGCTTGTTTGGCAGTTCTTGCTACAGTAAAGACGGACTAAGGAGGTAAAAACTATAATAGCTCTGTTATCACAGTTGGATCTTGTTTCAACAGATACATGGTAAGTATAGATAAAGCAACAGGAATGTGAGGTGGTTGGAAATGGTCATTATTTTTTATTTGATAGGACAGTGTAGCACAGACAGAAAAGTGAGGGGAGAGAGGATGAGTGACAGACAGCAAATGGGATACATGGTACCTGGGCCGCCTGCTCTACCAGGTGAATTACAAGGGTGCGTCAGGAGCCCGTGTTTCACCTGTTTTAGCTTTAGTCGTCTGTTGCAAATTCAAGAACCTATGTTTGGCCATTTGCCATGAAGACTGAAGTGCAACTTTACAATCTGGCATCCTCTTTTATAACACGTCTTAAAACATTTATAGACCATCTTAAACGTATATGTGCTTCATTATTTTGCCTGAACTTATTTATCTCGTTTACTTGTTTATGTTGGCATTTGCCTTTACTCCAGTGTAATCTCAGGCACTTGAAAAGAGCAATGGAAGTAAATCAGTAAGATTAATGTGCAATTAATGATGATGCTTAGAAAAGTTGTCTTGTTCGTGAAAGGTTACCGATTTCATACTCCTGGATTTTGATGGCACTGGAAGCTGCTCGGGACAAAAACGTGTGTCTGAAATTCTCACCTTCTAGACCGCAGGTCTGCGAACACTCTGACCAGGCCGACCACTCCGACAGCTGACAGTTGACAGGACACTCGACCACGCAGGAGATGTTCATCTGCCACTTCTTCTCCAAATTCATCTGCAGCACATGTTTCAAACAACACATCATCAAACCATTCACATAACAGACAACCAATCATTACGCTGCAAACTCAATCTGCCATGGTCAGACCCCGACTTGACCTCTCAGTACTGCAACTCCCAGAAGTCTCTGTTCTGGCAAAGGGCAGGCTTCCGGCCAGCTGAATTGGATTATAAAGGCTGCTGTGAAAACCATCCCGACACAGTGCGTTTTTGTGAATGAGCCAGATGATGAAGTGGGCCAAGGGTTAAATAGCTGTGGGGAAGGCTCTGCCACAGCCCGCCGGCTACAATTACATGGAGTTGACACATTATGAATGAATAAAACGCCCAGCCAGAAGCAACGACAACAATCTCTGCATGGGAATATTCTTGAATATTTCATGTTGCTTCGGGCTGAATAGTACTGGAACGGTGCGATAATATATTTTAATGCGTTATGTGATCACGTCATTAAGAAAAGAAATTAGTGCGTCAAACAAAGAAAGTAAAATTGGATTTTTCCAAGAAACAAAAAGGGAAGGTCCAAAAGCAAACACCTGAAGGATTTTCCAGTCTCACCTCTTCACAGAATTTTATATCCACCGATTTGCCATCGCTGCGAACGCAGTCAAGCATCCGGGTTTTGATGCCGCCGCCACAGACAGCGTTTGGACTCAGCTGACACGTACTCCAGTCTGAAGAGAAACAAAACATATTCACAATTTTACTAGTTTTAACACTAAAAGTACCAACACAAATATTGAGAATCACCGCTGAAGACGGCACTGCTCTTTGTGCCTACGAACAGCGATTTGCCATGACCCCCTTTGAAGAAGTCACCTTATACCCAGTGGCATACCTCTTCCTAGTGTTTGGAATGCCCAGTGGCAGTCCTGTTATATAAATACCACCTGCAACGTAAGCTGGATTTTCTTGCATTGTCAAAATGAGGATCTTCAACTTGAAATTCAGAAGTTAAATCTGCCACGAAAGGCAGGCGAGCAGAAGCCAAAAGCCAAAAAACTTGCTTGTAAAACAAGCTGTGAGCTGCCATGTTGGTTCATGTCAAGAAGTTGAATCCAAAGGGTTCTCTTTAGACAGTTCAGGGTGTTAGGAGTGAAGCTCGAAAATGACAGTCTAGTCCTGGAAGAGAAATTTGTATGTGTAACAGTGAGAATGCAGAAGTGCTACAGGATGCTCCTGATCTGATGGCTGTTGATGGTTTGTTCATGGTGAACGGTTACATTTGGGCCTGCTGAATAGCATGCTTGGAGTATTCGACACAATGCAGATTCTAAGGATGGTAGTGATTCTAACACAGGTCCTGATGTTTGTTTGTGCAACTTCATTTTCAATGCTGACTCCAGGCACATTTTTTCTGTGCTGCAGCAACAGCCCGAGAACTTCTTGTACTTTGTAGTGATGCCCAGCACGATGTTTTTTTTAATACTACCAGGATTTATTTTTACACAGTACATGTAGCCTGGGACATAATCGGAAAAGTCGTATAGAGAAACAATCTCGCTTTGTTCCTTTTTCTTTATCGCACTCACAAAATGGAAAATGTCAAGCTTTCGGAGCAACAATGGCTCTCTCACAGAAAGTATAAATAAAACCAGATAATAAGTTGAATAAATATGCAAAGACTTGGCATCTGCTGTGGTTTAAATAACTAATTTAAGTTTGTTTTCTGCAAATAACTGAAAATAAACACTGTTGAATAATCCAGCACAAAGACAGCACTGCAACGTTGCCCTGAACGTTAGGAGTGCAACTCTACAAAAGGCTCACCAACAGCACTGGCAGTAAAACAAAGAGCTGTTCTAAAGCTTCAACAAACAAATCAAGCATGGCATCCAGATCTTTAAGGAAACTGTAAATAAGTTCTGAAATATGATCTGAATAGATATGATTTGCACTGAAAGCATTAAATGTGCTATTTAATTGAACTGAGACTGTGTTCTCCCAAATGTGTCAAAGTTGGATTATTCCATTATGCAAATTCTTCCTAAAGTTGATTACTTTTATTATAGCGTACCACATCAACTTGAATAGTTCTTCTTTGATTCTCAAGTGAATTCTTGAGAAAGTCTTCATTTAAGTCCTCAATTTGTAATTGGAGGCAGCAGGAAACGATCACAGATGCTGCGAATCAACAGTAGCATTTATTTGGAGTTATATTTGTTGACAAAACCACAATTTTTTAAATATCATTTTAGCACAGTTTCTATGGGCTCAAAATGTGGTCATAAATATTTTGTACTTGTAAATCAGGATTTGTATGTGTAAAAAGAATTTGTGTGTGCGTAAAAAAGATTTGTGTGTGGACTTAGCCAAAAAAACCCTGCAAGTTACAAGTACGAATTTTGACCCTATTTTTTCTTCCTTTCATCTGATTGTAACAATGTAACAATCCAATCAGAGAACAGATGGGTTTGGCTGTCGGAGGGGCACTTTTTTGAACTGCAGGTCCTTGAAGGGTAATACAGTTTGAAGCTGGAGGATCTCTATATAAATATCCGATAGCAGTTAGGTCTCCTAACTTTCAGCAGCTGTTGAAAGGATAAAGTTGTGGTATATCAGTGGTTAGAAATACCATTATTACTTTAGGATTAGTTTAACACAAAGTCAGGACTGACCCGGGACCATTGCTGTGAGTCACAGTGCGCAGCCTAAAAGTCCTTTCACATTGGATGCATTGGATGTGCTGCTAATGCTAACTAAAAGCAAAGGATCCAGAATTTGTTGCACTGGCTGCTGAGTTCTGTGGGTTTTTGCAGCAGCTCTACCTGTACTAGATGCACCTGCTCCTTGTCGTTTCTATCTCTGACTTTATGTCCTCTACAAGAGTTTGTTTTTTTTGCTAGTTCTTCAAATGTTCAATAAAAACATCTATGCTAATTCATAACGAAGAAAGCTTTGTAATGAAGACTGTCATTTCCAAAACACTGCCCGCCCCCACCCCGCGGTCCGCAGCGCTGTTGAAAAGGCTGTGGAAGTCCCTGTATTAAACACGTAGACCTGAGCCACAAAAATCACCAAACTCGGACGACCACAGACTGTTTTCCTTTGTGGTGATGAAGGAAAACGCTGGGTTGGCATGTAAAAGGGCATGTATTCCCTTCAAAGACCTGCAGTTCAAAAAAAGCACCCCTCCGACAGCCAAACCCATCTGTTCTCTGATTGGATTGTTACATTTGTGATTGACATGACATTGACCAATCAGATGAAAGGAAGAAAAATAGGGTCAAAATTCGTACTTGTAACTTGCAGGGTTTTTTTTGGCTAAGTCCACACACAAATCTTTTTTACGCACACACAAATTCTTTTTACACATACAAATCCTGATTTACAAGTATAAAATATTTATGACCACATTTTGAGCCCATAAGTTTCATTTTACAAATGACTTAAAGAAAATTCTGGCTGTTTAGTACATTTGCCTGCTAGGTGCTAGCTCTGTGGTTCTGCAGCTTTTCAAAGGCTTTTTTGGCACCAAAAACAGCTGCTCAGTCTGCAAATAAAACCTTGATGTGAGCTCTCTGAGTGCACAAACACAGTTGGAGGCTGGATACCAAAATAATGAGCTGAAAGATGCTAAACGCTCCGAATAACTGAGAGGAACTGCTAAGTTGGGTGATAAGGATGACCACATTTTGTGACATTTTGTGACGGGTTTGTGACAGGAAACAGCGCTTACTTGATTAATGATTATTTAAAATAGTTAATTCTAGCTGTTCTAGATAAATATACAGCATTCTGGATAAATTCCAGTCTGGTTTTCGTAAAGCACACTCTACTGAAACTGCACTTATTACAGTCTCCAGTGACATCCTGATGAATTCTGATGCTCTGTCCTGCTGATGTTGGACCTGACGCCTGCCTTTGATGCTGTTGACCATCACATTTTGCTAGATAGGCTGAGACATTGCGTGGGTATATCAGGGTTTGCTTTGGACTGGTTGACATTTGCCAAACCTTCTATCAGGAACCTTGGTGTAACTTTTGACTCAGCTCTGACTTTGGACACTCATGCTAATTTATTGGTTCGCTCCTGTTTTTATCATTTAAAAAATATTGCTAAGCTGAGTCCCATTGTTTCACGCTCAGAACCAGAAATGGTCATCCATGCATTTGTCTCATCTCGTTTGGATTATTGCAATTCTTTGTTCACTTGTTTAAGTAAAGCCTCTGTGGATCATTTGCAAGTTGTTCAGAACGCTGCTGCAAAGCTTCTCACCAAATCTTCTAAATACTCCCACGTTACACTCCTGCTGATCCAGTTGCACTGGCTCCCCATAAAATTCAGAACCAACTTCAAGATTTTGACTTTGACATTCAGGGCTCTGCATGGACAAGCACCAACCTATATCAGAGATCTTTTACATCAGTACATCCCCAGCAGGTCCCTGAGGTCATGTGATCAGGGCTTGCTGGTCGTCCAGCATACGAGGCTGAAAACCAAAGGTGATAGGGTGTTTGTAACTGTGGCCCCCAGACTCTGGAACTCCCATCCTTTAAGCCTGAGATCTGTGGACTCAGTGGTTTCATTTAAAAAACAGCTAAAAACCTAAAAATCTTTTTAAACTTGATTTTGGTTGATTTTTGTTTTTATGTTTTAGCTTTTCATTCTGTCTTGAAAGATGCTACACAAATAAAACTTTACTTACTTTACTTACTTAATTAATATAGTTATTAAATAGCAGCGTTCACTAATAAGCTATCACGTAAAAGGCAATCCTGGCATCAAGTGCGCTGTGTTTTACAGCATTAAATGACCCTTACAACACAACTGTTATCTGCCTGCTTTGAGAGCACATAACTTTACCACATATCAAATATTTGCCAGCGTTCAGCAGGTTGCAGCTGTTGATTTTACCACCCTGAGTGCGCGCAGAGCTGAAAGGCAGGTGAGAGGGTGTCATGATTTAGATGAGAGCAGGAAGCGAAAAGAAGAGGAGGAAGCATTGAAGTCACAAGAAACCAGCCTTTCACAAGTGTTCTGCCTCTGTACTTGGATGTATTTTCAGTTCAAGCGGGATGATGTGGAGGGGACAAAACACAAGGAGACGCTGTTTAGAAGTGTTCGAATGCCTCAGCTGTCACGAAGTCTTTACACTTCACAGAGAATAAATCCCAAACAGTGAGAAACAACCGTAGTGTGTCTTCGGCTTTTTATGGGGGAGCACACAAAAATGCAGTCGCTTTATGTCGTCTCATTCTTCTCTGAAAGTTGCTTACCTTAGGCTTTTATACAGTACGCTCATACACAGAGTCTCCCAGCAAGGACAAGAACAAGGCTTTTTATATAAAACATCAATTAATTGGTAGATTTTTTGATATGACGTATTGACACAATGTGACACGATCAAGTTAATTACCAGCTCCACTGCTGACACACTAAAATTTCCCAGCCATCAGAGAGCAGAAACTACATAGACCTTTTAGGATACACATGCCAAGCATATAAATGAACCATTTTAAGCTGCCAGATGACTCAGCAGAGCAGTGCGCACGCCTTGTACTTGCCACACTGTAAGTTTGACTTCAGCTCATTACCTTTGTGGCATTACATTCTTCGTCTCCTTCTGCCACCTCTTTAAAAATAATCAGTGTGGCTTTGTTGTATTTCTGGAGTCTTTATAGCTTCTGGCTGTTGAAGATGACTTTTAATAACAGATGCCTGCAAAGAAGTCATTTAAGATTTCTAACGTCTCACTTATATCCAATAAATCTGGCTGCCATCAGTGTCTTTTTATGGCGGCATTGTGTTGTGTGGCCATTTGGTCTGATTTGAGTCGCCTCCTTTGAAAAATAAGCAGAATTTAAAAGCTGCTTCAATACAAATTCAGTCCAATGAATATGAACAGAAAAATCCAAAGATTTAGGAAGCAGAACTTGGCACCCTGAGAAAATTATTTCTGTGAAGGGAAAAAGCAGCATTTTATTCCAGACTTGGGGTTTCACTGCCTTTAAACAACCACAGTGCTGCTTTAAAAAAAAGAAGAAGGAAAAAGAAAAAAACTTGCAACAACGGGGAGGCTGAGGTATCACTCACGAAGAGCGCCGTGCGATGAGCGGCTGTTTTTAGCTGCAGTGAGCTCGTTTGCAAGCTCAACTCGGGAAATTGTGTCTCCTTCTGCTGAGGAGCTTTGTGGCACTCTGGGGACTGGAAACAGGGAGATCGCAACAAGAAAGACTGACAGTAAGAGACAGAGAGAAAGGCAGCAAGAAAAGGAGAGACACGTTGCAGGAAGGAGCAGCTTGGATGATCTCTGCATCGACAATGGAAAAAGAATACCCAATAATAATTTCTGCTCATATATTAAGTACATATACCCCAGGATACCTGCATGCCACTGTGAACTCAGCAGTTGGGATAATATGTCACCTCTTCCACAGAGCAGAGGGAGCAGGAGGGTGGGCTTCCAAACTAAGTGAGTGCCAAACTCTGCTTTTATTCACTTCTATTGAAATTGTTTCTTACAGTTTCCAAAATGAAACATTAATGCATAACCTCAGTGACATGTGAGGTGGAGCTGTGATGTCCCGAGGATTCGAGGGGGAGGCTCGGGTAGGCTGCCAGCTCAAATCTATTTTGGAAATCTTTCTGTTTACAGTTAATCAGAAATGTTTTCTGTTCTAAGCAGTCGCACACAGAGGTGCCACTGAGCAAGGCATTTAACCACAGTGGCCTGCAGCCAACTGGTTTACTTGTACTCTTCCAGGCTTTAATGGTTGTAGCTGCAGAAAAATCAAACATAATGTTTGCCTATTCAACCTCCCTGTGCAAACCGGCGCTAAAGAGATAAACAAGCAACCAACAAATAGCCGGCTTTTAGAGACGAACATTGTGAAGACCAGCTGTGAGCTGGACTAAAAACAGTCCTATTAACGTTACATTGCCATTATACAAGGTTTTGATAAGACCCCGCATGGTCTGCAATTATCCTACTAGAATGAAACAAAAGCGATAAGGATAATGAAAAAAAGAAAATAGATGAGCTGTTTATTGATCGCTCGTCCCGCGAGGGGCTCAATCTGAAATGGATGCTGCATTTTAAGGCTTACATTTAAGGGGCTGATTTTCATGTCACTGATTTGGTTCATATCACTGACAGCAGCCCAAAAATCACACAAGCAGCAGCAGTGCTGCCATTTTCAGGAAATACGTGATGATACAGACTGCCAGGGGGCCACAATCCCCGTGTTAATCATCCTCATCCACTCAGAAATGTAGTGAAATAACACAGACAAACCTAAAAAGGCCAGAATACTTCTTTTTACTTCTCACAGTAAGGAATTGATGATTAATAGCACATCTCTACTATTTTAAGGAACTCCTGCATCACCATGCCACCACGCACTTACATCACCATGGCGTTGTTAAACATTCACATATTAACTGAACATTAACACTGGTTAGATGTATCATCGCCACAGCAACTTCAGGTGTGAGACACCCACCAAAATCCTGAACATGCATGAACATGAATTTTATTTATACAGCGCCAAATGACAACAACAGTTGCCTGTCAGTGCTTTATATTCTAAGGTAAAGACTAAAATAATACTAAGAAAACAGGGTAAACCGCAACAATCAGATGATCCTCTATGAGCAAGTGTTTTGGCAACAGTGGGGAAAAAGAACACCAGGCTCAGGGAGGGGCAGCCATCTGCGTGAGGGGAGGAAGACACAGGAAGTCACAAACCTGCTCTTTGTATGTGGCTTGGAAGGAGTCTAAATAAAAGATACGGAAAAAAAACAGCTATTAGCAGTTCGTCTGGGCTGGCTTTTATAGTCTGGAAGGCTCAAGTGAGCCAGGACCTTCTCCAAGACAATGTGTGGAGCGTCATGCTGTTCTGAGCCATAAAAACATATTGTACAATCACAATACTCAAGGAGCAAACACAACATGACTGCAGCAACTACAACAGAACATTAACAGTCCCAAGAGTCTGTGCCTTTCCTGCCATGAACTGTCTGTAAGACACTTTTCTTTCTCCACCTGATTATTGTCAAAAGACAGCTGCTATAAGCTGATTGTTTCTCGATTAATAACCAGCAAAAGAGCCCTTTGACTTTTATATCAGCACATCCTTTTTGGGGAGATTCAGTGTGCCATTTTAAACCAACCAATGAGTGTGGGTTAGGCTATAAACCTGGGCTTCTTCAACATTTCCTTTTACCTGTGATGTTGTAGAAGTAGTTGAAACAGTTGAGGTTAAGGCTGCAGGGTTCCTTTTCGGTCGTGTCTGGACACTCTCTTCCCACGCTGGGGGGTCGAATGGTGTATGCTGTCCGCACTCGATAGTTACTTCTGATACAGGGCTGGAACAGAGACTTCCCATTAAAAACCTGAGCCATTAGAATGCATAAATGATTAAACAGGCCATATTGTAGCGAGTGATAAGAAGTGAATGGAGGCATATCCTTGACCCGGAACAAAGTCATAGCGTTCCTGCAGCCATGGTGCTCATGTGTTTTGATGATTGAAGGCACTAAATGTGTTAGAATTATTTATGAAGTTATTGGGCCGCGGTTCATTTAAAATGTTAATGTCAAGATGTTCTCCGATGGCTTTCCTACGCCTGGAGGAATGCCTTTAAATAAGACTCATTCTTTCCCAAAATGTGGAATTCGATGTTTTTGTTCCAGCAGGAGTTGACAGAAGGGCTGAAACAGATATTCTGCTGGAATGGTAAATCACCAGACTCTACACGGTCATTGCTCGCAGAGAAGAGAGTTGGGGGAGAAAATGACAGCCTTTTGAATAACTCCATTGCTGGCATGATGAATAAAACATGTGAGAGGCCCTGCTGGTGCCACTGCAGACTCCACGTCGAGACTGGAATTGTGGGAAGATGGTGCGCGTCAAGCACTTTGGGAGAGAATGGGGTGTGATTAACAATGGCCAGGGTGCTGCTGTGAGAACAGCGGGTGAAACCAGAGCAGTTAAAGCGGCTTTTTACCATCAAACGGAGGTGTCGGGCGGAGGAGTTGAACAGGATGTTCTGACACCTTTGGAAGTTTTTGCAAAAAGAATGAACATTGCGTGTGTGCTGCAGCATGTAGGTGTGTGCTGATTGCAGGGGCCGCTGTCTTTTTACAAATCTGAAGTCACCGTGGAATAGGAAACTGTCTCAGCTGTAGACCAATATCAGTTATATTTAATTTACCATAACTTTTTTACAGTGATGTAATTTTTTACAAACTGAATTTGTGGTCTTGTGTAAGACTATTTTTGGTTGTCTGCCAAATCATGTTCACAAATTAGCTGCAATATTTTTAGCCTCAGCTTTTATGTTTGCTGCTACATTACTGCTGAAATATATCCAGGGGTGTGTGTGTGTGTGTGTGTGTGGCTCTACATGCTCCTGAATCTTTATCATAAATCACGTTCCCTCCCTGCTGAATGCACAGTGAGTTCAGTGTAATATAGGTGATATATAAGCCATTTTTCTCCTTCTTCCCAGTTCATATATCTCTTTTATTCCTCCTTGGTGGATGAGAAATAACCTGTTGACAAAGATTCACACACTGCTCACAATGATACAGTGCAGCCACGCTTTGAATTCCTGAACCTCAGAAAAAATTTTCCAACAAGAAAAACATATCAGTGGACTTCACAGAAATCTGACGCTGCCATATCTGCTCTGTGCCAGACAGCTGAGCTGCTGCTTTCTGATGTGGGTTCAGCTCTCACCAGGGTGCAGCGACTCCAGGGGCCCCAGTCGCTGAGGACACAGTCCTCCGGGCAGGGCAGCCGGCTTTCCCTGGCCCCCAAGGGCATCTCCTCCGGGTCGCACAGGTAGTCCTCGACGGACTCAGACGGGCCGTCAATTGTGTTGAGCATGCACCTGTGGGATCGGGCAAGAAACACCCAGAGTTTGACCTTGTTTTAGCAATTCTGCTGTCGTGGTGCAAAGAAAGAAATAGTCAGACAGTGTGTTTTAACTGGACAGGGAGCTGGCAGGTACATGAAGTACCTGACAACCTATGTGCTTCTCACACGGCAAGGTGTATCCCCCAGAGTAGGTGAGGTCAGGTCTATAAAAAAAGTCTAGTTTCACCTTTATTTTAACTTTTATTGTAAGTTTTAACAAAAACATTTTTTACAATAAGTAAAAAGTAAATTGTTTTTTTCAATTAAACCAGAACCTGGATTTCCTCAACGACCTCAGTCGGAATATTTTATTTAAATTGCAGCTCGTTACACCCTAGTAGGCCATTTACAGTATTAATTTCACCTGCTCTAAGGAGGGACAACTCAGCTGAGGTCATTAGCATTTTTACTCACTCTGACTGTACATTAGCCGCTCTAGCAGCTTAATGGACCACCAACAATCATGCTAAGATGCCAGGTTGGTTATTATCAGGACTGTATATGTTGATATCTTTTCAAGCAGAGCTGCTCCCATGTATGTGTGTTTCAATCCACTGTTTTTAAGATGCTTTTGTTTTGAGTAATTCAATCTACTTCATCAGCTGATCAGTACCAGATAATGATTTTACAAAAACAGAAAATGTGCATATGTTTGTGTACTTTAATGGTGTGTCATAGGAACACCAAATATCGAATAACTGAATTAAGAAGAGCAGCATCAATTAGTGGAGTTGTAATTATTTAAACTCTAAAAGACACAAAATAAAATTCAGTCAGTAAAAATAAGATTTTTTAAATCTGCAATGATTTTAACAGGTGTTATGGGTGTGTGGAGCCTCTATGCTATCATTATGTCAAACTCCAGTCCTCGAGAGCTACCGTCCTCCAGCTTTTAGATGCATCTTTGTTCCGACACACTTGAATCAAATGAATGGCTTATTATCAGGCCTTTGTCAAACTTGATGGCATGCTGAAGAGGTAATTCAACCATTTGATTCAGCTATATTGGAGTAGGGATGCATCTAAAAGCTGCAGGACAGTAGCTCTTGAGGACTGGAGTTGGACATCCCTGCATTAAGCTTTGCATAAGTAATGAGAGCCTCATATGAAACAGAGCATCAGTGACAACATATAACACACTGAATAAGTCAGGCATAGAATGAAAGGAGGAGCTGGAAGGTTTGTGGGCTGCAAAGTGGCTTGCATAGCAACCGTAGCCACTCCAGTGCAGCTTAAATAAAAAACCCTATATGAGATTTGCTGTGAAGCACAAACAGCTATCAGTTAATGCTGGCTGCAGCTGATATCTGCTGATCTGCCAGGATTGAGGCTGAGCTTAACTTTGTGGCCTGCCTGAATAAATGCCATGCTCAATTACAATAAAAATGTTTTGGTAAACACTGAAAACAAATAAGCAAAGCCACAATGGCAGGCAATCTGACAAATACCTGACTCTTCTGGTCTGGACACCTTCTCCACAGTTTTCTTTCAAATCCACGTTGCTGACTTTCCACACACTCCACGGCTCGGCCACCCACACGTACTGTTTGCAGTCACTCTGACACGGCACCACCTCATACACCTGAGAAAAATAACAAACACTCTGAAGTTGATAGAGCAGCAAATCAAGTGTAGCAGATTGCAGTTTCTTTTCTAAACTTTTTTGCTGCAGGCAACGTCTCAGAGGCTAACAAATATGATCCTCGTGGTCAAAATGAAAAAAGTCGCCTCTACAAATATATTTCTTTTTTAATATTTCATCTTAGCCATGCAAGTTTGTCAGTTGAGGTTTGCCTAATACACTGTGATTCTTTAGCTCAGCTCTCTGAGGTTTAACTCAGCCAACGAGATTATTTCTGCCCCCAGAGAAGCTTTGCCACTGAGAAATGTCTGCATAAATAAAACTCAAGTCTCCTATAGGACCTTGTTTAGCTACATTCATGACATTGTGAGTGTGTACATTTATCTGTCAGTGACCTACTGACACTGGTGACACTGTGAGTACGTTACAATTAGCTGAGGAGAGCAGCTCTTACCTGGGCCTGTAGCAATGAGTCACATCCAGCGAGCATCGGGTTGGATTAAAAGGAGACAGATGGATTAATGAGCAGATGCCAACTGTTCATACAGTGCAAAACCTATGATTAATGCAACATTCAAGAGTTCATAATCAGAAAAGCCTGTGGCATAAATACCTGTGTGAACTTAGCAGATTCACACACACTGCCAGGTGTACTTGCTGATACTCTAAGGCCTGGAAAGCATTTCATTTGAGCAAATCATAGAACCTTAAGGAATCAACTGGCACATTTGGGGGCATTAATTCAGTGGATGGGATCCATTTATAGCACCCGTTGCTTTTTGCAGTGTCGCTGCTCAGAAAAAAATGACTGCAGCAATAATGAGTGGAAGGTAAGAGAAAGCTCTGCAGACTCAAGTTTATTGTCATAAATAATTAATTTATTTCTTTCTCTCTAGTGCTGGATATGTATAATGTGCAGCATACTTGTAATAACTACAGATATATTGTAGCTCAGCTCATAAATATTAAACAATGGTGAGCTGAAAAGAGCTTCAGCTTTGACTTTAATCTCCTGCTCAGCCAGCTCGCATGTCTTAGCACGTAGATTAGTTTCGCTGTCAGTACCTGGTTGATGTGGTCCAGTTTAGGACACGGCCGACCTCCATTGTAAGGCTTCTCCCGAAGCCATTTGGAGCGAACTTTGACTCCGCTCCCACAGGACTTGCTGCAGCGTGACCAGTTGGACCATTCACTGAGTTTACAGTCTGAAGGGCAGGGGATGATGCACGCCTCTTCAATATAACCTGAAAGGAGGTGAAAAACAGGCGTTTTTGTTGGTTTTTTTATAGCGCAGATTCTACTCTAAGGTTTGTGACCTGTAAACTTAAATGGATGAACACTGTGACCTGAGAGTTAGCTACAGACATCAGAAGAAAATCCAAAACACCGCTGTGCTGCTTTCTCATGCATTTTCAATAAATTATTGGAGCACACAGTATCGTCTCTTACTAATTATTTCATGAGGAAAAAGCATTCACCAGAAAATTGATTCACAAGAAATTTGCTTTGAAATAAAAACCTTTGTTCTTTCTGCCTCCCACCAGCAGGATCTAAGCCTCACAGGTTGGAAATGACTGCTTTAGAGAAAAATACCCAGCGTCCTGGTTGTTGAACCCGTTGTTTTCTTCATCTAGTCAAAGCCACATTTGTTCCATTTTATTTTCTGTCTAACATTTCAATTTTATTTAAAAGGTGTAAAAGCCCTGTAAACTATTAACCAATACTTTTCAAACTAATCTAAATGCATTTATTGATTTTCAGCCAAGTGGAATAAAAACAGGGTCCATATTCAAAGGCCTCATTTTTTTGCTCTATTACTGACAAGTGAAAAGAAAAACCAAAGCAGTCAGTCCATCTTCCCACAGCTCACAGAGTCTTGACACCATCAGCAGGGTGGTGCTTCTTTGGATCTTTCTACATCTCAGTTGTGATCTCCTCTGTTTTGACCTCCACACAGAGGTCAAGTTTCAGTCAAATATGATGAAATATTTCCACACTCCTGGCTTTGTGTATTGAAACTTTCTCTACAGATTTCTTTTCCTTGCTCAGAAACAGTCTGTTTAGTGCATCAAGTACATTTTGTAGGCTTATGCAACAGCACTGGTCTGCAAATCAGTTTAGCCTTTGATTAAGAAAATCAATGAGGTGAATGAGCTGGTAAAGTGGACTGTGTCACCGGATGCTTAAGCGCTTCCTGTTTCTAATGTGAGCTTCTCCAGGCTGCTTTTATTTTCAGTGAGACATGTGGTGCTACGCTGATGATGGGCTTGCTGAGAACACACTTCCCACGATTCAAGAGGAATCCCACACAGGCCAGTCACTCCTCACAAATCAATGTTGTCAAGTGGAGTCGTTTTCGCACTTTTTCTAACCTGGGAAAAGTCTTGCTGTTCCCTTCGCGCTTCACGCTGACATACTGAGCTGCCGGGTACAACAACACCTGACCACTGAGCTCTGTGGGATCTCTGTGCTGTTAGTAATTCTCCATTCTGTCAGATTTTCTGTATTGGTCCAACAACTGAGCAAACAATGTCTCAGGCTCAAAGCCCAAGCTAAGGTTTAGGCTAACACAGCTCAGCTCAGGCAGAGCGGTCTGGTGGTGTGACCATGTGCTGGTAAGAAGACAGAGCCTAGTCTGAGTAATACATTTATATGTTTAGGGCACCAAAACACTGCAGAGGTTTATATTTAAGTTTATCTGTGATGGGCAGAGCCATGGTTAAAAGGACAATCACAACCATCACCTCTGAAATTTGACTGGCCTACACCCTCAAAGACTGCTGTGATAACAGTGCAACCATGGGCAGAAATTACAGAGGGAACAAAAGGGAACGGATGCCCTTTTTTCAGGGAAAACAGTTTTGTCCTCTTCAGTGCATCGTTATAAATATATGATATTGATTATAGTATAATAATATGTATTGAAAGCTCTTGAATGGTTGGGTGGGTCTCACTAGTAGCACCAGGAGAACAATCTGGAATAAAATTAAGTTGAATTAATATGATTTTTCTTTGCCACAAAGTGATGTGTTGATTGATAAATATTGTAGGATTTATGAGGTTATATTTCCAGTGGTGCATGCTAGAAATTTTTTTATTAAATAATTAGCTGCAAGTGCTAAAAATGGACCTGAAACAAAGCTTGTGTGGACGGGAGAAATCTGGGTATGGCATTACTTGGTTTTTGATGCGATGCAAATGCTGACATAAATACAGACTTAGTATTGCTTAAAACAGCTAAGGAACATCCAGACCAGTGCCGCCACAGGCAGTAGCCAAATGGATTGTTAGACTTTAATCACGGGGTTTTAAACTTGGCTCGACTGGAGAGGACAGTTGAAGGGTGATCGTGCCACCCAGTCTGCTGGACCAGAACAGAGCAGTACGTTTTCTTAAAGCTAATAAGATTAGAAAATAAAAGTTTTTTTAATCCAGTCAGAGCTAGAGTTCTGGCAGCACTTTGGCAACAACTACGGTAAATACACAGTGATCTCGTCCATACACATACACACAGTCATGTCTCCATGGAGCTGCATTCGTTTAATAAAGCCCATCTCTAAACTTAACCATAACTATTACTTGCATACTCTGCACTTAGCCTTACCCAAACACTAACGCACATCTTTCCTAAAAATTAAATGATTTATGTAACAGGAACTTGCTTTTAGTCTCCATATGCGACCGTGCAAACAGATTTAGGTCCCCACAACATGAGTAATACCTGTACACACACACACACACACCTTTCCCTTTGGTGTCTCTGAGCCCAGATCAGCATCTCTACATCCACACCTTGCTGAGTAAAGCCTGGCCTCTAAAACAGCTCCATTACCTTCGACCTCCACTTCAGTCCAGTCAGGTCATTCTAAAATCACTCACACTATCACTTGGAGGTTCACCCTGTATAAAAGCCACAGCACCTGTGCCTGCAGTTCACTTGTAATTCAACTGATATAAACTTGTTAGGTGTCTTGTCTCCTCTGCGAAGCCTTTGGGCTGAGGCCAGGAAGGAGATCACTCCTGCTGCCTTTGCAAGTCAACTTAGGTACAGCCAGACACATGCTCTCACTGCAGTCTCCAAAGCAGCCGGAGCTGTAGAAAGCTTCCTTAGCTAGTAAAAACCAAATGATACAGTCTTACTAATCATATGCTTAAATCTCCTTATAATAATTTGTATATGCAACAAACTATCTAAAAGATTAGTCAAGCTTTGTGGAAAGATAAAAAATATTTTGTAGCCTGCAAGAATGTAACAATTAAATTAAAATGACATTAAACTGTACTTTGCCAGTTCAAGAGATTATTTTGCTGAGCGCATGTCTCATTATTTTGTAAGGTCTCAAATTTCACAATGCCTTCTGAGATTAGTGTCTTCATCTGGTCCTGAGTCTAGTGGCATTTTGCATATATAACCACCTGACTGGTTTTTTTTTACTTATCTGGATAGGTAGGTGGTAGGTGGATGTTAGCAAATTACAGATGTGCAGAATGGAACTGACAACACAGCTCCACCCCCCAATCCAAGGACTTCCCTCTATACACAATTACTATCATCACTGTGCAATACTTAGGCTACGTCCACACGTACACGGGTATTTTTGAAAACTGAGATTTTCCGTTTTCGTTTTAAAAAATAATCCCGTCCACACGTAAAGGCAGAAATGAAGGAAAACGCTGCTAGGAACATGCCAAAGCAGCAGGTGGCGATATATTCCTAACCGTGCAGAAATGTTGGCCAATCAGAAGTCTAGAAGCCTCGGTGGGAAAAAGTAAACAAAGCTGGGGCATAGAAGCAGAACCGAGTTGTATGTGTGGAGGGACAGTAACTGTGTGTGTATATGTAAGCATTTAAACACTGCAGAGAGAACAATTAACAGTAATAGTACTGCAGAAATTCATTTCACCGAAACAATAACGTGGCGCACAGTGTGACGTCAAAAAATGCGCACACCTTTGACGCTGCGTTTTCTCCGTTTTTCTCGTCCACGCGTAAATGCAAAAACGGAGTTTTCAAAAATATCCACCCTGGCCGGAGTTTATAAAATCTCCGTTTTCAGTGATCAAAAACGCCGTTTACGTGTGGGCGAAAGGTGCAAACGCATAGAAAAATCTGCGTTTTCAAAAATACCCGGGTACGTGTGGACATAGCCTTAATTTGCATGCAATAACCCACACTGTAAATATATAACACTATTAATTTATTTATTTTTCTGATTTGTCTATTTGTACATTTTATATTTTTGAATACTGTTCATATGTATATAGTGTATATAGAGATGCTCTGTATCCCATTGTACATGTATATAGTGACAATAAAGGCATTCTATTCTATTCTATTCTATTCTTAAAGCTTCAGAGTCCCACTAAAGTTGTTTTCACATTGGTCTGTTCTCAAATGACAAATGCTAAATTAAAAAGTATATGTAGATGCTCAATTAGAAGACAACCATATATGTCTAGATTTACTGAAAGGGCCAATTAGAGCGTTGACACAATTATAAAAAGGTGCAGATGTGAGTGGAAAGTGGTTTAACAGCAACACGCTTGTTCTTTTAAACAGATGCAGTCTTTGTTTCGATAATTGCCAACACAATCAACCAAGAGCAGCACAAATGAGCAGAAGTGACGTGGGTGGGAATACTTCACACGTGCATAGTGTGTTATATTTAACCTAAAAAAGATAATATAGTATAAGCATAGCTTTTATATGTTAATAAGGTTAATGCAGCTGTGCCATGTGGGAAAATATGCACATTGATCTTACATTTCCTGCATGTAGTGTGATGCTGAAAGCATTTACTACAGTCAAAGGGAAGAATCTGACAAACAGCCAGCTGTGACAACAAGAAGGACAGTCGATAAATTTAAAGCTTCTGCAAAATCCTGAATAAGTGACAGGTGACGCATACATCCATAGTTGTCATGCATTTTATAAACTCCACCTCCATTGCTCTAGGTTAAACTCCACCCTGTTGTGTTATGATTTGGGACGGGAATGCTTTAGCACCCAGCTCACGGCTGTGAACTGTCCCCCAAGCTCATTCTAATAACAGCTATCACATTCGTGGTAAGCGTGGACGAGGTAGGATATCGGTTTTCTTCTCATTGTGTAAGTAAAAGATTCATTAAAACATTTAAACATTCTCCTCTCCAACTTCTGCAGTGTGAAAGGAAAACTGCGGCACATACATATGCAATGAGGACAGCCACAAGAGTAACTGAGTCCACATGTTTCCTTTGCTAAATTTTTACTGTGCCTTTTTAATGAGTCACAGCAGTAGCTTTTGCACCAGTGCACACCGTCCCAGGGTGTGCTCACAACTGCAAAGTTAATGAAACTTTTTTTGTAAATTTAACAATTTTTTTTGGTTGTTTTGACAAATATTATAATAATCAATTACAATGAAAACAACAAAAAGAGGAAACTATTCTATTGTAAATATAGCACAGATAGAAAGACACATTAAGTCAAATGCTGCTGGGCTGAAGTGAACACAACGGATAATAACAAGACTTTATCAAAATATGATTTTCTGTTTGCAACACACTAAAGTCCAGGTTATTCATCAGCTAGGCATTTGAAACCATATTTCATCTCCCTGATGGCTGTCCTGCGAGACTTTAGATGCACGTTTTGGCTCTAGGGACCACCCAACATTACTGCCTGTTATGCCCCTCTGCTCCACAATCCTCCTCAAGGTAATAGAGACAGCCTAATCCCTAGATGCTCTGAAAAACAACCGTATACGCTTTAGGCTCAGGTTGGGGCACAGAGGGGAACAACAGCAGTGGCCATTAGGCCAGAAGGACTCGCTGATGTTTTTTACTAAAATGATCAAACATTGACCTTTGTCCTCAAACCTTCAGGAGAAGGTCTTGCCTTTATGACTTCCCCCAATGATTGCATCCCCCCCTCCCCCTTTACCACAGTGCTACAGTGCCGAGCCATCCTGTAATATGATGAGGCCAAGGCCCCATGAGCCATCCCGTAATATTATGAGGTTAAGGCTCCCTGAGCCACCCTGTAATATTAAGTCACAGTGAAGGTCAAAGCATCATGGGTTGTTGATAGCAGCAGAGATAAGAAATATGAGTAACGCTGAGCACATCAGAGATGAGAGATTTTCCCTTCTGTGTCATCATCTTTGGCGTAGTTTAATGTTACTTACCTACACAGCTTTGTGTGTATGGTTTTTTTTTAAGAAGGCTGTTGCTTTTTTGTTTTGTTTTGTTTAAGTTACACCAAACAAATGATCTGCTGTTCAGAAAACGAGAAATTCATACACACAAACACTGTTTGCAATAATTTTCCATCAAAGTGAAGAGTCTAAAGACATGAGTGGTGGCTGAAATTCTAAAACAGGAATGGTCGATTTCTTGACAGGACATAAGAGTGGACAGGAGAGATGAGGAAAGGACGTGCAGGAAATGGCCTGGGGTAGACTCGCCAAAACCAGTAAGTTATGTTGGTCCATGAGAAAAGCCAGGCCTAAAGATCTAGGCCTAAAGTTCAGTCAGCGAGCCCCTTAAAAATCACAGGTCTGCATTCCCCAACTGGTTGGTGAGTGGCTGCTAGAGTGGCAGTTGCTTGCAAAGAAGCGTACGGAGCTGCACCAGAATGTTCCATGCAATTACTATTTCCTAGCAGATTGCTGTGGTCATGTGTAGTTTGCCTGGAAGATGTCAACTTGAGCTGCAGTGAAAAGTGTGTCTTTTCTGTGTTGATTGCGGTGGTAAGGCACAAGAGCCACCTGAAATATCAAAATCTCATAGCAACCAAAGCGGTCAGGATTTTGGTGCAGCATCCCCTTTGTGATATATTTCACCTAGCAACATTAAGCAAACACTCGCCAACATTTTACCCTAGCAACCTGTGGTTTCCAGGTGGTGCCAACTGGTCTCTAAGTCTGAGGCCTTAATATAGTGTTCACTCTCACTGAGTTTTGCTGTTATTTATGGCTGTGTTATTCATTTTCTCCCTCTTTCATCACATGTGTGCTTCAAGTGTGAGAATTGGTCATTTAAACCACTTAAAGCTGCATTTATTCAGGTCATCAACAATATACCTGCCAGGCAGAGATGGGCACTGCCCATACGCGTTACCCGTTACTGTAATCCGATTACTTTTTTCAAGTAACGAGTAAAGTAAGGGATTACTATTGCAAAAACGGTAATTAGATTACCGTTACTTTCCCGTAGGAACGCTGCGTTACTGCGTTACTAAAACCGTGATTTTTTTGCGAGAATGTCTCATGACAGTGACATAAGCAAGTGCAACGTTTGTGAAAACAGCTGTGTACAGAGCAACAATGGATAATATATTGAGTGCGGGAGAGAGTATGAGCGTGCAGCGTTTAAAGCGTGGAAGTACTGACCTTACTTTGAGTTTGATTCCATAAAAAGTGACAAAAACATTAGTGTCCGTTGTGCGTGGGAAGAAAACTTCTTTTTACAGCGAAAAAAATCCCCTAAACTTCCGTAATGGGAAATTCACAGAGAAACTCGCGGATTCTTCCACTGACCGCTGCACACCTGCACCAGGGTAAACCTCCGCCTACCCCACTCCTGCTTTACAGGTGAAAAATAGAGCAAAAGGACCGCTGAGTCTTTGACTTTATTTATTTTCTGCTGTGTTTTACTTGCATCTATTTGAAAGAGTGAGTGTAAACACACAAAAAAAATTATTTTATGTGCTGGAATGTGCAGAAAATAGGTTTAAATATTAAACAAATTTCTTCCAGTAAGAGAATGTTGCATATAATTAATTTCTGCTTGATGCATAAAGTTAAAAGATTAAAACTAATAAAACAAGTTTTAAAAAGAGACTTTTCCATTTGATTACATTTTGTATGATGGATTATGTAGAAAAAGTAGAATTGGGCTGAAAGATCTATCGCTTTATCACCTATTCAGGTTGTAAATCGTGTTTTTAAAAAGTAACTAAGTAACTAAGTAATTAATTACCTTTGAAAATAAGTAACAGTAAAGTAACGGGATTACTATTTGGGGGAAGTAATCAGTAATTAGTAACTGATTACTTTTGTCAACTTGACCAACACTGCTGCCAGGTATGGCGAAGATCAGATGAATGGTTGTTGAAAAAAATGCAAGAAAACACAAATTCCAACAGCAATTGAAAAGATGAAAAGTTTCCAACAGAACAAATAAGCAGAGTGAGTGGTTTAACTTTTGACCCCCTCAGATAAAAGATGAATCTCCAACCTCCAAAGAGAGGATCAAAGGAGTCGGGAAACACCGATGCAATGAAACAAGCCAAAGGATGAGAACTGCTCATCCAAGATTCCCAACAATTCACCTGCCAATTGTGTCCTCTGTTTATTAGAGAACTCCTTTTGTGGTTGACTGGATTATTGCTGAACACTACGAGAATCATGAATCTTTCATTTGGATGCATCTTTTGCTGCTGATTGCTCCATCCCTGCTGTCAAGGTTGACTTTTTAATTGGCCAAAAACATAAGCCTATATAATAAGATATAATATAATAATCCTCACAGGGTTGCTTGCTGTGCCTGTGTCAAAACCTCAGAATAACAGCTTATTGGAAAACAAGTGGTGCTAAAGCAGAGTGAGTGTTATCTTCTCTTATGCAAAATTATTTTCACAGAGGAATAAGACAATCTGAAAAGTGTGCAGAACCACAAAGCTTGAAATAACGTCCACATTTAATGATAACCCCCTTTTTTTCTGGTGATGTCTGTGTAATAAAGAGATAAAGGGAGCACAGTTTGCCTGATCGACATCATAGCCGGGGGCATCGTGTCAGCTGCGGAGTCGTGGAAGGACCACGTCTCCTCCTCCATCAAGATTAAAAGTGATGATGGTAAAGATGGAGAGAATGGCTGAGAAATTGGGAGAGGGAGTTGCAAAGAGAACAGAGGAAGACGGCTGAATGAAGGGAATAAAAGAGATTTAATGATCTCTTTGAGCTTCACATGCACTAATGCCAAGCTTCATGAATGTGTTGTTGTTTTTCTGTGCACCTCAAGGAATATTCCTTTTTTCTTAGCTCAACAACGCTTAAAGATGAATGCATGGGTGCACACGTATGCACTCACAAACATTCACATAGGTGTAAAAATACACAGAATCTGACAAAAGCACACAAACACACAGAGCCCCAGCCTTACCATGCGCTCTTGTCACACCCACACTCAGATTAACTGACGCATATCTGAATCTGTGACTCACACGAGGAGAATAAAACCATGTTTATATATGCACAACACTGATGTATTCATTTGAACATCTCCTGCATTCGATTCCACAGCAATTTCGCAACGAGTTTCTGAGCTGGGATTCTTTGCTTGAAGTATTTTGGATCTAGGATAAAACCTTACAATGAGGGGACAACTGATTCTGACAGGAGTGTGCCAGAAAAAGGCCTCCTTATGTGAAATTCAGTATTCAGAATGAGTCTTTAGCAGCCATGGGAGGGGTTTTCATATGTGCACAAACAAAATCTTTTGCTTCAGATGAATATTTAACAGAACAAAGTTATTCCTGCATCTGCTACATTCCAGTGCACTACAGTAAACTTCTCACCTGAAACCAAGAAGTAAAGTACAAGAAAAGGGAGAAAAGTCTGAGTTTCTACACATCGTGCTCCAACTCAAGACTGAAATCCAGATTTCTGAGAGCTGCCACCAAATTTTAAATGGTATTAAACTGAACTTAACTCCTAAAAAAAATATATATATATATATCCCAGAAAGGTTTCTGTTGCATTGTGTAGACATAAATGGTAGTTGTGGTTAAGTTGTCTAATTCTACAGCAGCACCACTTTTGACAAACAGCATCTCTGCATGGCTGGTTAACCCACAGAAAACAGTGTCTTCGTTATAAATTAGTTTCAATAAAACTAGCCAGAGGAAATCTTCAGGAATTATGAGACATGGCCTGTGTGCATCTGAAATTAACCACAATTGCGGGAGTAGATGGCGTGGCTCCGTCTGGCACAGCATCACCCACAGCTTGTCACCATTACTGTTAGAGATACATTGAGCCAAAACCCCAATTTATGAGTTCTACCCTGGTTTTAAAGCAAGTTAAATAACTAAAGCCATGTAGAACACAACCATTTAACACAACCATCAGTCTGGTATGGTGCAGCCACTAAACAGGACAGGAGCAGACTGCAGCGGACTGTACGGGCAGCAGAAAGGATCATCGGCGCCCCCCTGCCCTCCATCCAGGATCTGTACCTCTCAAGAACCAGGAAACGGGCAGGGAAAATCATCACAGACCCCTCACACCCTGGACACAGACTTTTTGATCTGCTGCCCTCTGGCAGACGGTACAGAAGCCTGCAGACCAGGACCACCCGACATAGGAACAGTTTCTTTCCCCTCGCCATCTCCCTTCTTAACAGTTGACCTGTCACACTGCTCCCACTGCCAGACTGCAACTGCACCTTATGTAAATTCTGTAGTATTCATTCCACCTCATTTCATTCCTGTATTTTATGTATATAAGTTTAGATTAGTTATTTATAGTTGGTTTACACAGCTATGTGTATGTATGTGTAATGTGTGTATATAGACGTGTGTGTGTGTGTGTGTGTGTGTGTGTGTGTGTGTGTGTGTGTGTGATTTACATTGCTGTGCTTGAGAGCCACCATCTACCGGAACCAAATTCCCTGTATGTGTCTGCACATATACTTGGCCAATAAACACGATGCTGATTCTGATTCTGATTTAATGCTGCACTTCCAGCCACTATAATGCACACTCTGTGGAATAAACAGAAAGGTCTTCAGTGTAGCCACACATCGCTGCTACAGGTACAGTATACAAATGTTCAGACTTTTAAAAAATAAAAATACCCATTTAAAGGAGATTTAGGACGAAACTCACAAAATAAACACCTGAAAATGAACAACGTGGTAAAATGAAAGTATATGGTTGAGTTTATGAACATTGCCCAAAGGTGCTACAACTATAAAAAAGCAGTTTATCTAATCAGCCTAGCGCTACTGCTAACCACTTTTAAATATATAAAGACGTCCTAAAAAATGTCAGTTCAGCTATAGAGCCAGTTTTATCCTCAGTAGTTCAGCTGATATTCTAATACTCTATGACGTGATCCGAGTGAAATTTGGGACTCATCCAAATATTTTGAAAGGGTCTAAAAACATACTATATGTAAAATGAACATCTTCCAATTCTTAGGTCTGCCTGGTGAGTGTGTAATACTCTGTCCAGCAGCTAATGAGGAGATATGCCAACAAACTACTATCTATGTAATCTGTACCGCACATTTTCCGAGGTTTTCCTTTACAAAAGGAACAAGCACTGGGACAACACTCCTACACTGACAAACGCCCATGCAAGTGTACCCACCATGACTGTTGCAGCGTGACGTCTCCACCAGCCTGCTGTCCTGATCGTAGCACACCATGGCCTGGTAGCGGTAGCCCTGTCCACATTCCTTGATGTCTCCTTGCACCTTCATTCCTAGGATGCTCTCCACTCTGCCTCCCTCAGGCAGGATGCAGTCTGACCAGTTCCCCACTGGCTGTGCGTTGTACTTATCACAGGGGCAGTACTGCGTCTCACTCAGAGGGTACATTTGTGTGTTCTTGCACTTGTCTTTCTTCTTGCTTCTCCCTGCGGAGTGGAGCAGGATATAGATTAAGAGAATCAAGAGACCTACGTCTGCTGGCATTGACGGATTTCAGCGTGATACTGAGGCTGCTTTCAAGGTCTTGTTTACCCGCTAAAAAAAAAAGACTAGACAACACAGGAGCTGCTGTGCCCCTATGCATGTGGGATACATGATGATAGATTAGGCTTGCCAAATAGTTTCCAGCAGAGTGGGCTCTTACTCAAACAGCTTGATATTTTTTATCCTCACACATGCCGAGCATCGTTAATCACAGATCACTGTGCAAAGAAATACTCTTTTCCTTACAGCAGCTCTCATTAGTAGCTGTTTCCAATGTAAATAAGGAGATGATGTGTGGATGACTGTCCCTCTGATGAGCCGAGGCTTTACCTGCAGTGTTTTTGCCATCAAATTTTCGAGCTGTGGATTCTCAAATTTGTCTTGTGACAGGCGCACAGCTTTGTGTTGTTGACCCTGTCCACAAACATCACAGTGACCAACAGGCAGAAGAAATGAATGCTTCTTCCACCCAGGGATCCAAATGTTACACCAACCACAATTATTTTAGATTTGGTAAAAAAATGACTAAGGCTAAACAGAAATCAACAGGGAGGCAGTCATGATATTAATACAAATGCTTGTGAACCACAGGATAGTGGATAAACCACAAAATTCACACTTTCTCCTTCCTGATTTAAAACTAGAATCAATTAAAGCATGTCTCTAAAAGAGTAATTACCTGACTTATGACTTACTAATGATCCGTCTGCTCTCTTACACATGGGTGAATGGGTCAAAAGGTACTTAAAATTCACATCGCTGGATAACAAAAGCTTCTCAAATCCACTTTCTCACAGTTTCGGGTTGACTTTGTAACCTCTGTGCGCAGTTGTGGAGGTACCTTAATTCTTTACACTATTAGACATGACTGCGATGCACGACGTACCCCCTGGTGACACTGACACGGATCACAAAGGCAGACGTCTTCTCCTAGACTTGTTGCTTTAATTCCACCAGAACATTTAGTTGTCAAAAACTAAACGCACAGATTTTTTTTACCTTGTGTTTCATTTTAAAACTCCTCTGTTGAAGCGCTGCTCAAATCTTCTTGCACTCCTCAAATGTTAAACTCCAATGCAAATAAGTCTGCCTGAAAACGGTTCACAGCAGTGCATTGTTTGTGCTATGCCGCTCTGTCCTCACCTATCAATGACCTCTTTCTGGTGCGGACCCCCACACAGTCAGCTGTGCAAGACGAGAACTTGGACCAGTTGGTCAGCTGGCAGTCATCCTGGCAGGGGAGCTGACAGCGCTGAGTGATGGCAGGCATGGCCTTGGCAAATTTCAGACACTCGCTGATATCGGCCTGCGTCCCGTCCAGCTGGCGGCAGGACACGGCTGGAAGAATGAGAGGAAGTCGGGTCAGAAGACCCCATTAGAACATTAAACATTGTGATTTAATGACTGATTGTTTCAACAGATTGATTGGACGTCGTAACATGAATGGAAAGTTAAAGACATTGTTGAAAGGTGATCAAAAGTTGAATGTTTATAGGAATACTTGTGTAAAAAAAACCATTCAG
Source organism: Neolamprologus brichardi (assembly GCF_056152115.1). Taxonomy (NCBI): domain Eukaryota; kingdom Metazoa; phylum Chordata; class Actinopteri; order Cichliformes; family Cichlidae; genus Neolamprologus; species Neolamprologus brichardi. The sequence goes on along the minus strand of NC_142114.1, from coordinate 26,636,755 downwards.
GTTGAGATGACTAAATACCATTTGTCATGACTGTTACTGTTACAGTTTACTTTACTTTTTTGATACATTTTCCATTTGCAGGACTTCCTCTGAATCTTACTTCACCACAGCATATTTTGATTTTGTAGACAAAACAAAATGTCCTAAAAAGTATTTATTAAAGTATTTAGCTCTACATTCAGCAATTCCAAAATGAGAAACACACTTATATGTTGTATTTGTGCACAATAAAAATATAAACGCAAGGGTCAATCATATTTCATATAGTGTGGTTGCTTCCAGTTCAACCACAGTAGATTTCCCTGCAATGAAGCACGGAAATCTCACTTACGGTAAATGTCTAAATTTTACAGGAAGGAAAAGTTCAGCAAGGTACTCTCAGCTAATCCCTTATTTCCCAAGAGCCTACCACGGCACACGGATCTGCACCTTTGATTTGGTAGAGATTTTACGCCTTTCCTGACACATTCCTCCCATTTATTGAGGCTTGGGACCAACACTCGGAGTACACTAGCTTGTGACTTCCTGAAGCTGGGTTTGTATCTCCTCCCAGTCTCAAACCTGCTCAGTATTTAGGTCAGAAAGCTTGATAACAGTTCAATAATTTAACAACCAGTGTTCCAGTTATTTGTGCATTATGCACACAATATATAAAGTTAAGGTGAGTTGAGTTGCAGAAGGGCTTATAGGCACATTTGGTTTCCTATGGAAAGAAATATCTGCTGTCTGTAGTTTGATGTTATATTTCTACTGCACAGATAAATTGATAGATTTAAACTAAAATACTCAAGCATTTCTCTAAAAAACTAGACAGCAAAAGTGATATTTTTGCCTCATGATATTGCTGCGTTTTAAAAAGGCAATATAGTATATTATACATTTAGCACTTTAATAGAGGTAAAGCTTGACTAATAAAAGATTTTTGTCGGCCAAGAAATATTTAAGGTAGTGAAAACTTCCGATATCACTAACTATGCTAATAGGATTTATATAGATTTATAAATACAAATATTTATATGTATTTATAAACTCTCTCTATATATGTAAACACTATTGGGTTCATTAAATCACCTGAATAACCTTTCAGTTATGTAAGTCACAAGAGCATGTTAGTAACACTGGCACTGCTTGGTTTCTATTTATGGCCACAAGCAGAAAACAAAATGAAACTTAACATTACTCTGAGGCTACAATTCATAAAGAAGATGTCACATTGAAGATTCGCTTAACCAACAAATGATGTTACTTATAAACAAAGATAAATAAACCATTTGGGTCTTGTCCCGGTACACAATAGGCTACAGGAGCCAGGACTTTCCCCTCTAAACTAATTTAATAGTAAATGAAATAAGCTAAATAAACACACACACACACACACACAAAGAAGAAAGGAACTGAGGGGACAGAGCTACTATAGAGCTATACCCCATTTATTTTTTCTGCATTATAAATTTTTTTTCATCATGTCAATATAAAATCTTTAAAAATGATCACCTAATTAAATCAGATATTATTGCTAGTGCGCTAACATTGTCAATTGGCTAGATAGATAGATAGATCTTTATTAATCCCACAGGTAGGTTCCTCCGGGAAATTTAGTTTCCAGTAGCAGAACATAGACAAAAATTTTCTTAGTAAGAAACAGTAAAGGGGACAAAAAAGAATATGAATACAAGTATAAAAATAACATATAGCAGCCAAAATGTCTATTGCTATAGATAAAGCTCTTTCAGAACTACACAACACATCCTACAA